>NC_088221.1:46331758-46521758 GCF_036934945.1 Oncorhynchus masou masou | reverse complement strand
TCCGGAGTAACCATGGACACCGTAGATTCTTGGGTCACATTGGGCATGTGATATTCTTCCGGAGTAACCATGGACACCATAGATTATTGGGTCACATTGGACATGTGATATTCTTCTGGAGTAACCATGGACACCGTAGATTATTGGGTCACATTGGGCATGTGACATTCTTCCGGAGTAACCATGGACACTGTAGATTATTGGGTCACATTGGGCATGTGATATTCTTCCGGAGTAACCATGGACACCATAGATTATTGGGTCACATTGGACATGTGATATTCTTCTGGAGTAACCATGGACACCGTAGATTATTGGGTCACATTGGGCATGTGATATTCTTCCGGAGTAACCATGGACACCGTAGATTATTGGGTCACATTGGGCATGTGATATTCTTCCGGAGTAACCATGGACACTGTAGATTATTGGGTCACATTGGGCATGTGATATTCTTCCGGAGTAACCATGGACACATGTACACCGTAGATTATTGGTTTACATTGGGCATGTGATACTCTTCAGGAGAATCCATGGACACTGTAGATTAGCTCCAGCCCATGCTCTTATTTCAACACACAGAAAGGATACGCATTAAATATAGCAGTGAACTAATGCTGTAAGCCAGCAATGCTTCTGTGAGCAGGTGAGCAGCTCCTTCTTCAGCTGGTTCATTTTGATGTAGATACTGTTCATTGTGTCCAAGCGGTGCCATTAGACATTGTGTCCACTGATGTTTGGCTGTTGCTTTTCATCCAATAAATTGTCCCTCTCCTCTTGCCGTCATTCTCAGTGATGCTCGAGCACCAGGGGAGGGAAAAAGAGGCCGGGCTCTCCAAGATAGACGTGTGTTAATGTTTGTGTGATGTAAGTGGGTTTTAATCAGGTCCTCTGCTCTCTGATCCCAGGTAGTGCTGTTGAGGTGTTGAGTCAGGTCCTGCTTAATCCATCCATCATCCCGGGCAAGAGGTGGGCAGGTGTAGTCCTCCTCTCCCTGGAGAGACAGGCAACACCTCCCCTCCTCCTCCTCTCCTCCCCTCCTCCTCTCCTCCTCCTCCTCTCCCTGGAGAGACAGGCAACACCTCCCCTCCTCCTCCTCTCCTCCCCTCCTCCTCTCCTCCTCCTCCTCTCCCTGGAGAGACAGGCAACACCTCCCCTCCTCCTCCTCTCTCCTCCCCTCCTCCTCTCCTCCTCCTCCTCTCCCTGGAGAGACCGGCAACACCTCCCCTCCTCCTCCTCTCCTCCCCACCTCCTCTCCTCCTCCTCCTCTCCTCCCCTCCTCCTCCTCTCCTCCTCCTCCTCTCCCTGGAGACACAGGCAACACCTCCCCTCCTCCTCCTCTCCTCCGTCCTCCTCCTCCTCTCCTCCTCCCCTTCTCCTCCCCTTCTCCTCTCCTCCTCCTCCGCTCCTCCTCCCCTCCTCTTCCTCCTCTCCTCCTCCTCCTCCCCTCCTCCTCCTCTCCTCGGGAACATCATCATCCCTCCATCTCATTGTCGCAGGCTGCTGGCAGCTCAACGTCGCCAAGCTGAGACTGTGAAAGACGCACTTTTGTTCTCGTTTGTTGTCTGTTCACAAAAATTTGGGAAGGGAGTCTGGCTCTCCCTCCCTCCCACCCACCCCTACCCACTCTCGCCCACGAAGAAGGGAAATTAAATGAATGGACCACACATACAACTGCCTGAAGCTGTGCAGGGCAGACCACATTATGTATATATTGTAGAATACACCTCAAAATAACACCACATTGTAATTACCAGTGCATTTCATCTTTATTTTATGACATAAATCCCAATTAGTCAATGCGAATCAACTTTAAATGCAGCTTTAACACATAATGAAGAGAATGAGCAGTGTTTGTAATTACTTCTCAGGGTATAGTGAGGCAGTAAGGGGTGAGAGTCTGTGTTTCTCCTGCAGCAGACAGTCAATTAGAGGCAGAGGGAGACCGTGCCGCAGTCCTCTCCTCCGTCGCTGCGCCACTTAGGTGCTGTAAATAAGGTTTAATTTGCTTCCCCACTCCTACATCATTAGCCCACCCATTCCACTGTTTCCTAATGTCATCACTTCTTCACCTTCTATTTCTCATTGAGAGGGAAAAAAACACACTTTAAAATGGCTGCCGTCTTGGCTGTTCCTCTTTTCTCCTGTTTCATGTAGCACCTTCTTGGTCAGATTAAAGCAATAACAACAGTACCTCTTTCCTCCTGTAGCTGAATTCCTCTGCTTTACACCCTAAGAAGAATTATCATGTGTTGTCGCTGACGAACTGAACAGAGCGAAGGACCCAAACTCCTTTATTGCACCCAGAGAGCTCTGTGAAGATGCCTGCCGTTATCTGTCCATTTTGACAAAGGAGAGAAAAATGGTCCGAGTCCAGCCTTGACCTGGAGCTCATTGGTCCGAGTCCAGCCTTGACCTGGAGCTCATTGGTCCGAGTCCAGCCTTGACCTGGAGCTCATTGGTCCGAGTCCAGCCTTGACCTGGAGCTCATTGGTCCGAGTCCAGCCTTGACCTGGAGCTCATTGGTCAGAGTCCAGCCTTGACCTGGAGCTCATTGGTCAGAGTCCATCCTTGACCTGGAGCTCATTGGTCAGAGTCCAGCCTTGACCTGGAGCTCATTGAGAAGGCTACAGCACGGCCATCTTGACTCTATCAATACATGATATGGAGGGAACCATGTATCAGTCTACACGGATCATTCAAAACTGCAAATCAAATGGAGCCAATTGATTTCATGTTGGAGGAACTCCCCACCATTGCTACTCCTTGGTCAGTCCATGCATAAGAGCGTTGCTTTTCGAGGAAAATAAAGGTAAATTGCTTTGTCTTCCAAATCCTTTGATGGTACATGTCCTTTTATGAGACATAAAGCAGTGAGAGTGAACAACAATACGCTTTGTCATACAAAGTGGTAAACTAATATGAACATTGGATTTGCACAACACAAGCAAATCATTTCAGAAACCCTGAACTCCAAAGTAATAAAACGTGCTGTGACTGATATACAGCCTGTATGGAGCAGACGGTAAAGGGAGACGTGCTGTGACTGATATACAGCCTGTTTGGAGCAGACAGTAAAGGGAGACATGCTGTGACTGATATACAGCCTGTTTGGAGCAGACGGTAAAGGGAGACGTTCTGTGACTGATATACTGCCGGTTTGGAGCAGACAGTAAAGGGAGACATGCTGTGACTGATATACAGCCTGTTTGGAGCAGACGGTAAATGGAGACGTGCTGTGACTGATATACAGCCTGTATGGAGCAGACGGTAAAGGGAGACGTGCTGTGACTGATATACAGCCTGTTTGGAGCAGACGGTAAAGGGAGACGTGCTGTGACTGATATACAGCCTGTTTGGAGCAGACGGTGAAGGGAGACTATTATTGGCTGATTAGAGTAATACTTCTGCTTTTCGTAGACAACTTGGGACAGTAATTAGGACATATTCCATGATGAATGAATGGTATTTTATAAAGTACAGACCCTGGACTAAAGTGGCTCTAACCCTGAATTAAAGAGGCTCTAACTCTGGATTAAAGAGGCTCTAACCCTGGACTAAAGAGGCTCTAACCCTGGACTAAAGAGGCTCTAACCCTGGATTATAGAGGCTCTAACCCTGGACTAACTCATACAATTATACGGTGTGAAAAGCTGCATTGTATTGTTCTCCTAATTAGGAAATAGCCAACCATTTATTTGTTCACATTTATTAAACATTTATAGAGCATGAAATAGGCTTATTGATGATTTGTGACCCATTAATGCAGTGCTTATAACGCTTAAATGAATGCTTATAAAGCCTATATGAATGCTTTATGAAGCCTATGTGAATGCTTTATGATGCCTAAGTGAATGCTTTATGAAGCCTATGTGAATGCTTTATGATGCCTAAGTGAATGCTTTATGATGCCTAAGTGAATGCTTTATGATGCCTAAGTGAATGCTTTATGAAGCCTAAGTGAATGCTTTATGATGCCTAAGTGAATGCTTTATGAAGCCTAAGTGAATGCTTTATGAAGCCTAAGTGAATGCTTTATGAAGCCTATGTGAATGCTTTATGAAGCCTATGTGAATGTTTTATGAAGCCTAAGTGAATGCTTATAAAGCCTATATGAATGCTTTATGATGCCTAAGTGAATGCTTTATGATGCCTAAGTGAATGCTTTATGAAGCCTAAGTGAATGCTTTATGAAGCCTAAGTGAATGCTTTATGATGCCTAAGTGAATGCTTTATGATGCCTTCATACGAGGCACTTTAAATAAAACCATGAATGGTTGTCTAATTGTCTGTAGCTTGTTGCTCGTCAGTAGCTCACAGCCAGGTAGGCCAACATTTTAGTGCAGATCACTCACATATTCACATCACACACACACAGACGAACACACACACATAGGCCCAAAAAACAAAGTCACAATTGCTACCCTTAGATCCCAATAACCTGATTCTATTTTTATTTGGTGTGATTTACACCCTTTTCCTCCATGCATAGGACAGGAAACAGATGCTAGGAATTGTTATTTTCCTAAATTCCTGGGAGAGAGATTGTGGTCAACACTGACGTGCGGGCTTGGCTTTGTAATCGCATGTGAAGGGGTGGTAGACGGTGACTAAATTCACTCCCTGCTTTCCCTGCTCTGATGCTCCATTTCCTCACAGTTTCCACTTGCCCATGTCCATCTGCCCAAAATCCAGGTTGACCATGCTTTATAGCAGGCTTCCCTCTCGGAACCACTGCTGCGATTTCACAGGACAAGGTCAAAATGCGTCCTCTGCTTCTGCTGTGACTGACTGACTGACAGACGGATGGACGGACGGACGGACGGACGATGAGTGTGACCACTCTTCCCATCCAGATCATGATCTGAATACTGGGAAGCATATGGAGTAAAGTGGTCAACATACAGCCTATTCTGTTTTAAGGTGAATTTTAAGAATTAATAAAGGGCAAATAATTAAACAACCAGGAATATTGTTTTGGGTTAAAGCCACATTCTGTAACATTTCAGTATAAGTTTAACTAATGAAATGTCAATTGATTCTGAAAAAAAAGATTGACCTCATCTAAGATCCTATTAAGTTACTATTATGTAGGGGCTCCTGAGTGGCACTGCATCTTGAGGCATTACTACAGACACCCTGGTTCGAATCCAGGCTGTATCACAACCGGCTGTGATTGGGAGACCGATAGGACAGGGGGACAATTGGCCAAGCATCGTCTGGTCTAGGCCGTCATTGTAAATAAGAACTTGTTCTTAACTGACTTGCCTAGTTAAATAAAGGTAAAATATTTACATTTTATGAGATGCTTAAATTAATCCATTATTATTTTTGATGGTGGCCAACTGTTTGTTGGCATGAAAAGCATACCTTTACATAGTGTGGCTTCAAGCCTGTGTTAATACTCCAGCCACAAGACTTTACTTTTCATGGACAAGAGCTCCATCTAGAGGAGTTTTGTCATATGTTTTTATGTAGGTAGGGGTGCCGGACCCTGCTGGAGACAGACTGGTTATTGTGGACAGAACCCAGCTGGAGACAGACTGGTTATTGTGGACAGAACCCTGCTGGAGACAGTCTGGTTATTGTGAACAGAACCCTGCTGGAGACAGACTGGTTATTGTGGACAGAACCCTGCTGGAGACAGACTGGTTATTGTGGACAGAACCCTGCTGGAGACAGTCTGGTTATTGTGGACAGAACCCTGCTGGACAGTCTGGTTACAGAACCCTGGTTGGTTATTGTGGACAGAACCCTGCTGGAGACAGTCTGGTTATTGTGAACAGAACCCTGCTGGAGACAGACTGGTTATTGTGAACAGAACCCTGCTGGAGACAGACTGTTTATTGTGAACAGAACTTTGCTGGAGACAGACTGGTTATTGTGGACAGAACCCTGCTGGAGACAGTCTGTTTATTGTGAACAGAACTTTGCTGGAGACAGACTGGTTATTGTGGACAGAACCCTGCTGGAGACAGACTGGTTATTGTGGACAGAACCCTGCTGGAGACAGTCTGGTTATTGTGGACAGAACCCTGCTGGAGACAGTCTGGTTATTGTGGACAGAACCCTGCTGGAGACGGTCTGGTTATTGTAGACAGAACCCTGCTGGAGACAGTCTGGTTATTGTGGACAGAACCCTGCTGGAGACAGTCTGGTTATTGTGGACAGAACCCTGCTGGAGACAGTCTGGTTATTGTGGACAGAACCCTGCTGGAGACGGTCTGGTTATTGTAGACAGAACCCTGCTGGAGACAGACTGGTTATTGTGGACAGAACCCTGCTGGAGACAGACTGTTTATTGTGAACAGAACTTTGCTGGAGACAGAACAGAACTTTGCTGGAGACAGACTGGTTAGACAGAACCCTGCTGGAGACAGACTGGTTATTGTGGACAGAACCCTGCTGGAGACAGTCTGGTTATTGTGAACAGAACCCTGCTGGAGACAGACTGGTTATTGTGGACAGAACCCAGCTGGAGACAGTCTGGTTATTGTGGACAGAACCCTGCTGGAGACAGACTGGTTATTGTGGACAGAACCCAGCTGGAGACAGTCTGGTTATTGTGAACAGAACCCTGCTGGAGACAGTCTGTTTATTGTGAACAGAACTTTGCTGGAGACAAACTGGTTATTGTGGACAGAACTTTGCTGGAGACAGACTGGTTATTGTGGAGAGAACCCTGCCGGAGACTAAGACTGGTTATTGTAGCTAAGTGCACAGACACACAACACTAAATACTTTCTACAAGCTAGCTAACCACTGTAGCTTTTATTGACATTATAATTAAATCACAATGGATTAGTGTCCATTAAACAGCTGCTCGTGTTAGTGCAGCTGCCAAGTTAGTGCAATGTCCTTAGCTAGCTAGCTAAGTTGTGCTAGTTAGCAAATATGTTAAAGTTAGCTAGCTAAGCATTTGGCTATGGGCTGGCACTGGCAGTATGGGATTATAGAGAGTGAATTTAATTGTTTCTTTGTAGTCTTGCTAGGTAGTTATCCAGCTATGGCCATATGGCTAGTAGTCAGTACAGGTGGCGAGGTCAGCACAGGTGCATCAAAGAAGGGACCGAGAGATTGAAAAACAGCTTCTGTCTCAAGGCCATCAGACTGCTAAACAGCCATCACTAACTCAGAGAGGCTGCTGGCTACATTGAGACCCAATCACTGGCCACATTAATAAATGGATCACTCCTCACTTTAAACAATGTCACTTTAAATAATGTCACTTTAAACAATGTCACTTTAAATAATGTCACTTTAAATAAGGCCAATTTAATACTGTTTACAAATCTTACATTACTCATATCACATGTACATACTGTATTTTATATATCTATTGCACCTTGCCTATGCCGCTCGGCCATCGCTCATCCACATATTTATATGTACATATTCTCATTCACCCCTTTAGATTTGTGTATATTGTTTGTGTTGGGGAATTGTTAGAATACTTGTTAGATATTTCTGCACTGTCAGAACTAGAAGCACAAGCATTTCGCTGCACTCACAGTAACATCTGCTAACCATGTGTGTGTGATTTGATTTATCAACAAGGGAATTCTACAAAATAGCACATTAGCAGCTAGGGCTAGCTAACATTGGAATCTAGACCATACAACTAAAGCTAAGCAACACACATGGACATGCATTCCAAAAACAACGCCACTGCCACCTTCTTGTTTGGAGTATTTTAACAAGGCAGTGGCTGACGGCTTAAAGGTCTTTGCTATGTGAACACAAAAGAGATTGACTGCCAACACTCTGTTCAGGGGTGCTAAGTTCTGTCGGCAGGCAACCGATTGATACTCTGAGTTTTGGCTGTGGTAACAAATTATTAGTAAAAACATGCTGATTACCCTTGATGTCATGCAACAAAATGAAATATAACAAAAACACATCACTTATAGGATGTTTTATTGAACCCCAGATTGGGGAGAGAAAATGTTCCTACCTGAAGCTGGTAATAATTATCCACCGGTAGGATCATTCAAGCTGTATCACATTCGGCCATGATTGGGAGTCCCATAGGGTGGCACACAATTGGATCCAGCGTTGTCCGGGTTGGGCCGGGGTAGGCGTCATTGTAAATAAGAATTTGCTCTTCTCTGACTTGCCTAGTTAAATGAAGGTTAAATAAAGAATGTGTGGGATGGGTCAATAGTGTGTGATAGATCTCAGTGACCCCCCGTGTTCAGAGAGTAAGTTGTTTGCTGTCCAGGCGGTGGGGCAAAAGTACACAGAGCATCAACCAAACTCCATCAGTGAGGAGCTGATACTGCACGACACATGCCTTTATACACAGCTCAGCTAACCTCCCTAAACACCCAGCCCTCTTCACAGTACAGATCCTTTAACTATGCCAAATATTCTGTTTTGTGCCATTTCAGTCCATAATTTGTGATTGATATTAAAAATGGTTGCCGGTTCATGTAGTCCTATGATTTGTCCAGAGCTTACTAGCAAGTGCACATCAATAGGTCAATACACCAAAATCAAGAAATAATACATGATTTAATGTGTTCTGATGGACAAGTTACTTTGTTGAATTAATATTGAGCCCGGTGTAAAACCAAGTCCTTTTTCTAGGCTTATAAATGGTTGTTTGGGAGCATTACCTCCTTTCGTTGCCCTATGACTGACTACCTGGTTTTTGACAGCAAGACTTTTGGACATATCACCTGACATGCTAACAGCATACCACCCTGCATCCCACTGCTGGCTTGCTTCTGAAGCAAGGTTGGTCCTGGTTGGTCCCTGGATGGGAGACCAGATGCTGCAAGAAGTGGTGTTGGAGGGCCAGTAGGAGGCACTCTTTCCTCTGGTCTGAAAATATATATAGTGGGGCAAAAAAGCCTCTTAAAGAAGAAGTTACAGGTGTGTGAGAGCCAGATATCTTGCTTGTTTGTAGGTGACCAAATACTTATTTTCCACCATAATTTGCAAATAAATTCATAAAAAATCCTACAATGTGATTTTCTGTTTTTTGTCTGTCATAGTTGAGGAGTTCCTAGGATGAAAATTACAGGCCTCTCTCATCTTTTTAAGTCGGAGAACTTGCACAATTGGTGGCTGACTAAATACTTTTTTGCCCCATTATATATATCCCAATGCCCCAGGACAGTGACACTTCCCTGTGTAGGGTGTTGTCTTTTGGATGGGATGTCAAATGGGTGTCCTGACTCTCTGAGGTCATTAAAGATCCCATGGCACTTATTGTAAGAGTAGGGGTGTTAACTCTGGTGTCCTGGCTAAATTCCCAAGCTGTCCTTCACACCATCATGGTCACCTAATCATCCCCAGTTTACAATTGGCTCATTCATCCCCCTTCTCTCCCCTGTAACTATTCCCCAGGTTGTTGCTGTAAATGAGAATGTGTTCTCAGTCAACTTACCTGGTAAAATAACAAATCTGAAGCTCCCCTCAAATAATAGTGGTTAGGATGGCCTTGGACTGGGACATTAAGACATGGTTTATGGCTGCTGGGCTAGCCTTGGCTGTTCACCCTGCAAAACATTTTAATCAGCATTAATGTTTTCCCTCTTATGCCGGTGCTATGGGCAAATAAAATACTTTATACCATGGCATTGTTGAATGCTCCTTTCTGATTGGCTTGAAGGGCATTCTAGAGCGTGCATTATTTATCTTTATAAACAGGGTGGTTCGAGCCCTGAATGCTGATTGGCTGATAGCCATGGTATATCAGATCGTATACATTTATTTTTACTGCTCTAATTATGTTGGTAACCAGTTTATAATAGCAATAAGGCACCTCAGTGGTTGCGTTGTGCCTAAGAATATCCCTTAGCCATTGTATGTATTGACCATATACCACACCCCCTTGGGCCTTAATGCTTAAAAAACGCACAGTATATTTGCACGGTAGAATTCAATGGCTATAGTTTATTATTACATGTTTGAGCAGCTTTTGAAAGCAAAAGTCTAATTGAAAACAGTATTCGTATAACTGAATTTGATTTTCATAATAGCAAGCTAAACTAGCACGAGCTAGTAAATTTGCTAGCTACTTCAGTGGATGTTGAACACAGTTCTACCAGTAAATGAACACATTTCTAGAGGCAAATGTGTTAAATTATAGCCATGGTATATAAGGGTTAGAATCAACTCAGGACTCTATGCGTTCTTTGGAAAATAATGCATATTAATCTGCTAGCGTGGAACACACCTTCCACGTTGTTCATTATTTTTGATATAATGCATATCCCCTTGTTGATTTTTCCTTACTGTCACAAAGAAATACAAAACATAGAAAATAGAACATAGAATGCCCACCCCACATCACACTCTGACCTAACCAAATAGAGAAATAAAACGTCTCTCTAAGGTCAGGGCGTGACTGAGCTGGCACCATCCGTCCTGGCTGGATGCTCACCCTAGCCCGGCAGATGCGGGGAGCTGGGATGTAGGGCACCGGGCTGTGAACATGCACTGGAGACACCGCGCGCTCCACCTCATAACATGGTGCCTGACCAGTATGACGCTCGCTACGGTAAGCACGGGGAGTTGGCTCAGGTCTGAATCCTGACTCTGCCACACGGTAGAATTGTGTGCCTCCCCCCCCCAAAAAAAGTTTGGAGTGGCCTCCCGGTCTTTAGTGCCAGCCGTGACCCTGTGTAATCTTGGGCCTTCTTTCTAGCTTCCTCCACCTTCCTCGCTGCTTCTACCTGCTCCCACGGCAGGCGATCCTTTCCGGACAGGATCTCCTCCCACGTCCAGGATCCCTTGCTGTCCAGGATGTCATCCCATGTCCAGTCCTACTTTTTACCACGCTGCTTGGTCCTTTGGTGGTGGGTAGTTCTGTCACAAAGAAATACAAAACATAGAAAATAGAACATAGAATGCCCACCCCACATCACACCCTTACCTAACCAAATAGAGAAATAAAACGGCTCTCTAAGGTCAGGGCGTGACACTTACGTAATCAATGACAATGTCACAGATTGTTCAAAATCAACATGGAGACAAAAGCTGTTGCACATTTTGGTGCCATTCAGAATATAAACAAATGAATCATTGAGATCAGTGGTGTAGATAAATTATCCATTGTAGCATGCAGAGTATTTGACTACTCCTACACCCAGAGGCAAGAACTCCTGGTACTGCACAACTACCAATGTTCATTAAAGCAGAGCTTTGAAGCAGAAATAATGTTACCGGGCCTCAATCTCATTATCAGTTGTGTGTTAAATGTTAGCAATAGAACAATGTAATGAATTGAAATGGTTGTAATGGTCTTTTACTCAATACATGTCCAATAATTGTACCTATTATATATAACAGTACTGAAACAACAAAAAATACTCAACACATACTGCTACTATCACATTTGAGGTATGACCCAGATGCAGACAGAGTTGAAGAAACAAAAGTTTATTCCTAACAACAGGGGCAGGCAAACGACAGGTCAAGGCAGGCAGGGGTCAATAATGCAGTGAGGGCATAAAGGGACCAGAATGGAGGGATGTATATGAAGGGTACGGGGCAACAGAAGACGAACAGCAGAGGGGATAATAATTTTGGAGATGGAAAACGGGCCAATAAACAAGGGGGAGAGTTTGCGGGATTCCACTCGGAGGGGCAGATCCCGGGTGGATAGCCATATCTTCTGCCCGAGACGATACCAGGGAGCCGGGGTCCGGTGGCGATCCGCTTGTAGTCGATACTTGGAGGTGGTCTTGAGGAGAGCCGACCGGGTTCTCCTCCAGGTATGACGACTAGAGGTCCACCGATTATGATTTTTCAACGCCGATACCAATTACCGGAGGACCAAAATATATCGATATCGATTAATCGGACGATTTTTATTTATTTATTTATTTGTAATAATGACAATTACAACAACACTGAATGAACACTTTTATTTTAACTTAATATAATACATCAATAAAATCAATTTAGCCTCAAATAAATAATGAAACATGTTCAATTTGGTTTAAATAATGCAAAAACAAAGTGTTGGGGAAGAAAGTAAATGTGCAATATGTGCTATGTAAAAAAGCTAACGTTTAAGTTAATTGCTCAGAACATAAGAACATATGAAAGCTGGTGATTCCTTTTAACATGAGTCTTCAATATTCCCAGGTAAGAAGTTTTAGGTTGTAGTTATTATAGGAATTATAGGACTGTTTCTCTCTATACCATTTGCTTTTATTCTCTATTTTGGTTAGGCCAGGGTGTGACTAGGGTGGGCATTCTATGTTAATTTTTTATGTTTTGTATTTCTTTGTTGTTTGGCCGGGTGTGGTTCTCAATCAGAGGCAGCTGTCTATCATTGTCTCTGATTGAGAACCATACTTAGGTAGCTTTTTCCCACTGGATTTTGGTGGTAGTTGTTTTCTGTTTTTGTGTTTGCCACAGACTGAACTGTTACGGTTTCGGTCATTCTCTTTGTTGTTTTGTTATTCAGTGCTCAGTTCAAATAAAAAAGATGAACACGTACCACGCTGCACCTTGGTCCTCACCTTCTTCCACCAACAGCCGTTACAACCTTTGACTATTGGATGTTCTTATAGGCACTTTAGTATTGCCAACAGTATAGCTTCCGTCCCTCTCCTCGCCTACCTGGGCTCGAACCAGGAATACATCAAAAACAGCCACCCTCGAATCACCGTTATCCATTGCTCCACAAATGCCAGGGCCCTTGCAGAGCAAGGGGAAGAACTACATCAAGATCCCAGAGTGAGTGCCGTCACCGATTGAACCGCTATTAGCGCGCACCCCGCTAACTAGCTAGCCATTTCACATCGGTTACACGAGCCTAATCTCGGGAATTGATAGGCTTGAAGTCATAAACATCTCAATGCTTGAAGCACCACAAAGAGCTGCTGGCAAAAGCACGAAAGTGCTGTTTGAATGAATGCTTACGAGCTTGCTGCTGCCTGCCACCGCTCAGTCAGACTGCTTTATCAAATATCAAATCAAAGACTTAATTATAACATAATAACACACAGAAAAAGGAGCCTTAGGTCATTAATATGGTCAAATCCAGAAACTATCATTTCGAAAACAAAGCGTTTATTCTTTCAGTGAAATACGGAACCGTTCCATATTTTATCTAACAGGTGGCATCCCTAAGTCTATATACTGCTGTTACATTGTACATCTTTCAATGTTATGTCATAATTATGTACAATTCTGGCAAATTAATTACGGTCTTTCTTAGGAATAAATGGTCTTCACACAGTTCGCAACGAGCCAGGCGGCCCAAACTGCTGCATATACCCTGACTGCTTGCACGGAATGCACGAGAAGTGACACAATTTCCCTAGTTAAAAGAAAGTCATGTTAGCAGGCAATATTAACTAAATATGCAGGTTTAAAAATATATACTTGTGTATTGATTTTAAAGAAAGGCATTGGTGTTTATGGTTAGGTACACATTGGTGCAACAACAGTGCTTTTTCGCAAATGCGCTTGTTAAATCATCACCCGTTTGGAGAAGTAGGCTGTGATTCGATGAGAAATGAACAGGCATGGCATCGATTATATGCCACGCAGGACACGCTAGTTAAACTAGTAATATCATCAACCATGTGTAGTTAACTAGCGATTATGTTAAGGTTGATTGTTTTTTATAAGATCATTTTAAAACCTCTTAAGGCTATGGGGCACTATTTTCACATCCGGATGAAAAGTTTGCCCAAAGTAAACTGCCTCCTACTCAGGCCCAGAAGCTAGGATATGCATTATTAGTAGATTTGGATAGAAAATACTCTGGAGTTTCTAAAACTGTTTGAATGATGTCTGTGAGTATAACGGAACTTATTTGGCAGGCGAAACCCTGAGGAAAACCATCCAGGAAAATAAATTCTGAGGTCACTCTCTTTTCAATGGGTTTTCAATGGAAATATAGAATTCTAAGTCAGTTGCTTGCAGTTCCTATCACTTCCTCTAGATGTCAGCACTCTTTAGAAATTGGTTGATGTTTTCCTTTGAGAAATGAAGAAGTAGGGCTGTCCAGAACAAGGGTCGAGTGAAGTGTACTGTTGTGGTTGAGGCGCTCGACCTGAAAGCACGCTCCACTTTGTTTTCCTCCGGTATTGAACACAGTTTATTCCGTCTTAAATTTTATCGATTATTTACATTTAAAAATACCAAATTCGGATAAGGAAAGTTGTTTAAAATGTTTGTATCAAGTTTACAGGTATCTAATTGGATAATGTGTAGTCATGCGGGAGTTGAAACAAGTGTATTTTCTGAATCATACGCGCCAAATAAATGGACATTTTGGATATATAACGACAGAATTTATCGAACAAAAGGACCATTTGTGAAGTTTAATGGACATCTTGGAGTGCCAATAGAAGAAGATCTTCAAAGGTAAGGCATGCATTATATGTTATTTCTGACTTTTGTGTTGTGCATTGACCCCGGTCAGAGACCATGTCCACGGGCAGGCCATGGATCCAGAAGACGTGCTGCACTATGAGCTGGGCCGTCTCCTTGGCAGAGGGTAGCTTGTGAAGAGGAATGGTGGCGGCTTTGGGAAAGCGATCCACCACAGTCAGGATGTCGGTGTTGCCATCAGACGGGGGAAGACCCATGACAAAGTCCAGGAAAATGTGGGACCAGTGAGGGTGAGGGACAGGCAGAGGTTGGAGGAGACCAGCCGGAGCTTACAGAGGAGTCTTGTTATGTGCACAAACCGTGCAAGTGGCGAGGAATGCGGAGACGTCAGGGACCATGGTGGGCCACCAAAAGCATTGTCACACAAAAGCCAGGGTCCAACGGGAGCCTGGGTGGCAGGCAATTCTGGATTAGTGAGCCCACTCCAGGACCATGGAGCAGATAGTGTCAGGAAAGAACATCCAGTTATCTGGAACCCCCCCCCCCCCGGGATTCGGCTATGAACGAAGTGCCTCCTGAACCTGCTTCCCTATTCCTCCAGCTGTGTGCCGTCGCCAGGCACGAGGTGGGAAGGATGGTCTCAGGTTCTGGAGTAGTAGCCGTGGGGCTATAGCGGCGTGACAGCGCATCTGGATTGAAGTTCTTGGATCCCGGCTGAACCGGGTGAAGAGTAGGACTCATCGTGGAGCAGATCGAGTTAGGCAAGAACATCCAGTTATCTGGACACCCCCGGGATTCGGCTAGGGACGAAGCGCCTCCTGAACCTGCTTCCTCATTCCCCAGCTGAGTGCCGTCGCCAGGCACGAGGTGGGAAGGATGGTCTCAGGTTCTGGGGTAGTGGTTGTAGGGCTGTAGCGGTGTGACAGCGCATCTGGGCTGGGGCCAATCCACCACCGCTCCCACCTTCCCGGGATCCATCTGTACGCTCCCTGCAGCGATGATGTAACCCAGAAAGGCTGTCTTCCACTCGTCCCCCTCCCGTATCCACACAAGGAGGTAGGTGTTCTGTAGGTCCAGCTTGGAGAACACAGTGGCCCCCTGGAGCAGCTCGAGGGGAGAGGAGATGAGAGGTAGTGGGTAGCGGTTCTTCACTGTAATGTCATTGAGACATAGGTAGTCAATACACGCACGCAGGGTTTGGTCCTTCTCCACAAAGAAGAACCCTGTGCTGGTGGGGGAGGCAGAAGGAAGGATGAACCCGGCGGCAAGAGAGTCCACAATGTAGGTCTCCATAGCCTTGGTCTCTGGACCCGACAGAGAGTACAGTCATCCCCGGGGCGGAGTGGTGCCTGGGAGAAGATTAATCTCACAGTCATAGGGTCGGTGCGGCAGCAGTGAAGTGGCCGGGCCTTCCTGAACCCCTCCCGGAGGTCCTGATACTTCGCAGGAATGGCGGAGAGGTCTGAAGCGACATCTGAGGCCCCAGGAAGATGATCCGGAACAGGCTGCGCAAACTTCAGGCAGTGGGCGTAGCATAACAGGCTCCAGCCCATGATGGCACCGGCAAACCAGTCAATGAAGGGATTGTGTCGCCGGACCCAAGAGAACCCCAGCACCATGGGAACCTGAGTAGACTTAATGAGCAGGATCTGGATAGTCTCGCTGTGGTTCCCTGACACATGTAGGTTGATAGGGGTGGTATTGTGGGTGACCTGGCCAATAGAGCGTGTTGGAGAATTTCCAGTACTATGGGAATTTTCCAGTACCTATACTGTTCTCCCAGAAGTAGTGAGCAGAATTAACGTAGAGTTAACCATTAAACATGTAATCATAGTACTATGATGACGCCACCAATATAATCTAAGACGAACATAAATAAGTCGGAAGTGGGTGTGGACAAGCCAGAAGCGAGACAGGAGGATAATAGTGGCCAAATGCCAAAGGGTGTTAATCATTTACAAAGAGAGGAGTGACCATGTATGTTATGTAAGGGCAAAACTGCATAAAAGCAGAGTGCTGAGACTGGAGAGGTCTCTACGAGTTCCAGTATCTGAGAAATATTTGAACCAATATTTCCACGACAAGCTCCTGTCCAGTGCTCTAATGTCCATAGGAATGACGAGGGGCTGACTGGGGATATCCAGCTCGGAAGCCAGGGTAGCGTCCATAAAGCTTTTGACTGGTTCCCCCACAGCAACATGGCATGAAAAGGAATGCGAGTAAGGGGAGAGGAAAAGTTCTCCCTATGGCCCACCTACCTGTGAGCCTGGTCTTTTAGTGGACAGGTGGAGCTGCAAGCTCGTCCTTAACTTCCTCAGATACTCCGTGTAAGAACGTGTCGAACAGCGCTTCCGGGTTCCAAGCACTCTCAGCTGCCAATGTGCAGAAATCCACTGCGTAGTCTGCCACACTACGGGAGTCTTGACGTAGCTGGAGCAGCCTCTCGCCCGGACAACAGAGAATCAAACACCTTCCAAACTTCCTCCACGAACACCTCCAGACTGAGGCAGATGGCGGATTAATTCTCCCACACAGCCGTGGCCCAGGCGAGTGCCGTTCTGGACATCAGCGTAATTATGTACGCTATCCTCAAGCACTCCGAGTGGAACGAAGAAGGCTGCAGCTCGAAAACGAGGTAGCACTGGGAGAGAGAAGCATGGCAGGTTCCGGAATCTCCATCGTAGCCCTCCGGAGGAGGTAAGCGAGGTTCTCGGGACACTGGGGTGACAGGGGTGGTAGCGCTGCTAATAGCCAACTTACTGAGGGGCTGGGAGGTTACCGTCGTGGTAGGCTGCCTGACAGACAAGCCGCGGAATTGCTCCAGCAAAGTGTTCAACGCATGGTCATGGCGTTCGGCCAAGGTCTGGAACCCTTCCATAAGCCCACGATGCAACTCCTCGTGCCTTCCAATGGTGGCTCCTTGGGAGGAGATGGCGTTGCGGAGTTGGTCCGAGTCTGCTGGGTCAGTCATGACCAGTTCGTACTATCATGTTTGTGGTATAACCCAGATGCAGACAGAGTTGAAGAAACAAAAGTGTCTTCCTAACAACAGGGGCAGGGAAATGACAGGTCAAGGCAGGCATGGGTCAATAATCTAGTGAGGGCATAAAGGGAACAGAATGGCAAGCAGTCTCAGGGTTAGGACAGGCAGGGGTCAATAATCCAGTTAGGTTTGGATAAGGTACAAAAACGGCAGGAAGTCTCAGGGTCAGGGCAGGCAGAACATTCAAAACATGTTATGGATTGTAATACATTAGTAATAATAGTAATAATTGTTCATCTATATAATCATTGGAAACCTAAATAAGAGTATACAAGATGGAGCTGACAGAGATGGTTACCTCGATTCAGGTCCAGGAAAACTATGCAGTTATTTGTTTTTTATGTATGATTGCTTACATTGTTAGCCCAGAAAATCTCAAGTATTATTACTTACAGCCGGGAAGAACTGTTGTATATAAAAGCATGTCAACTTACCAACATTTCGACCAGGAATACGTCTTTCCCGAAGCGGATCCTTTGTTCGAACCTCCACCCTGGACATGTGATTTTATCCCAGAGGCCGACCCAAAACAATGCGGTCACCGCAGGAGAGGCAGTCGGAGCGGCCTACTGGTCAGACTCAGAAGGCGAACACACCACCCACCGCTTCCGAGCATATTACTCGCCAATGTCCAATCTCTAGATAACAAGGTATACGAAATTAGGTCAAGAGTTGCCTTCCAGAGAGACATCATGTTGTCAGAGTCGGGAAAGCCACCCGGTTTCCTCACGCATCGCGCCGACAGAAACAAACATCTCCATGGTAAGAAGAAGGCTGGGGGTGTATGCTTTATGATTAATGACTCATGGTGTAATCACAACAACATACAGGAACTCAAGTCCTTTTGTTCACCTGACCTAGAATTCCTTACATTCAAACGCCGACGCATTATCTTCCAAGAGAATTCTCTTCAATTATAGTCACAGTCGTGTATTTCCCCCCCAACCAGATCCCTCGACGGCCCTGAAAGAACTTCACTGGACTATGTAAACTGGAAACCATACATCCTAAAGCTGCATTTATTGTCGCTGGGGATTTTAACAAAGCTAACTTAAGAACCATACTTCCTAAATTCTATCAGCATATCGAATGCGAGACAAGATCTGGTAGCATTCTGGATCATTGCTACTCAAACTTCCGCGACACATATAAATTCCTCCACCGCCCTGCCTTCGGCAAATCTGACCCTGACTCCATTTTGATGCTCCCAGCAACAAACTAAAACAGGAAACACCTGTGCTCAGGTCAACACAACACGCTGGTCTGACCAATCGGATTCCACTCTTCAAGATAGCCTCAGACAATAACATTGATGTATACGCTGACTCGGTGAGCGAGTTTATTAGCAAGTGCATCGGAGATGTCGTACCCTCTGTGATCATTAAAACCTACCCTAATCAGAAACCATGGATTGATGGCAGCATTCGCGCAAAACTGAAAGCGCGAACCATTGCTTTTAATCATGGCAAGGCGACCAGAACCACGACCGAATACAAACAGTGCAACTATTCCCTCTGCAAGGCAATCAAACAAGAAAAGTGTCAGTATAGAGATAAAGTAGTCACAATTCAACAGCTCATACACGATACGTATGTGACAGGGTCTACAGTCAATCACAGATTACAAAAACAAAACCAGCCCCGACGCGGACACCGATGTCTTGCTCACAATGCATTGCCACTGACACGGCCAGCTACCAAAGCATGCTGGCTCTCTTTTCTGTGGCCAACGTGAGTAAAACATTTAAAACATGTTAACCCTCGCAAGGCTGACGGCCAAGACAGCGTCCCTATCCGCGACCTCAGAGCATGCACAGACCAGCTGGCTGGTGTGTTTATGGACATATTCAACCAATCCCTATCCCAGTCTGTTGTCCCCACATGCTTCAAGATGGCTACCATTGTTCCTGTTCCCAAGAAAGCTAAGGTAACTGAACTAAATGACTATCGCCCCATTGCACTCACCTCTGTCATCATGAAGTGCTTTGAGAGACTAGTAAAATATCACCTCCACCCTACCTGATACCCTAGACCCACTCCAATTTGCTTACCACCCCAATAGGTCCACTGATGATGCAATTGCCATCACATTGCCCTATCCCATCTGGACAAGAGGAATACCTATGTAAGACTGCTGTTCATTGACTACAGCTCAGCATTTAACACCATAGTACCCTCCAAACTCATCATTAAGCCAGGGTCTCGACCCCGCACTGTGCAACTGGGTCCTGGACTGCATTCTCAGCCCTCTGCTGTACTCCCTGTTCACCCATGACTGCGTGGCCATTCACGCTTCCAACTCAATCATCAATTTTGCAGACGATACTACAGTGGTAGGCCTGGTTACCAACAACGACGAGACAGCCTACAGTAAGGAGGTGGGGGCCCTCGAAGAGTGGTGTCAGGAAAATAACCTCTTGCTTACAAAGTCAACAAAACAATGGAGATGATCGTGGACTTCAGGAAACAGCAGAGGGAGCACCCCCCATCCACATTGACGGGACAGTAGTGGAAAAGGTGGAACGTTTGATGTTCCTCTGCGTACACATCACGGACAAACTGAAATGGTCCACCCGCACAGACAGCTTGGTGAAGAAGGCGCAACAGTGCCTCTTCAACCTCAGGAGGCTGAAGAAATTTGTCTTGTCATCTAAAACACTCACAAACATTTACAGATGCACCGCCTGGTGTATCACCGCCTGGTACTGCAATTGCACAACCCTCGACCGCAAGGCTCTCCAGAGAGTAGTGCGGTCTGCACAACGCATCACCAGGGGCAAACTACCTGCCCTCCAGGACACCCACAGCACCCAAAGGCCAAAAATATCATGAAGGACAACAACCACTGGAGCCACTGCCTGTTCACCCCGCTTTCACCCTGCTATCATCCAGAAGGCGAGGTCAGTACAGGTGCATCAAAGCTGGGACCAAGAGACTGAAAAACACCTATCTCAAGGTCGTCGGACTGTTAAACAGCCACCTCTAACATAGAGAGACTGCTGCCAACATACAGACTCAAATCTCTGGCCACTTAAATAAACATGCTTAGTAAAGATATCAGTAGTCACTTTAAATAACGGCGCTTTAATAATGTTTACATATCCTACATCCTAATCATCTCATATGTTTATACTGTGTTCTACACCATCTACTGCATTTTGCCTATGCCGCACGGCCATCGCTCATCCATATATTTATATGTACATATTCGTATTCATCCCTTTACAGTTGTGTGTATAAGGTAGTTGTTGTGAATTTGTTAGATCACTTGTCAGATTTTACTGCATAGTCGTTAGTAGAAGCACAAGCACTTCGCTACACTGTCATGAACATCTGCTAACCATGTGTATGTGACCAATAACATTTTATTTGATTTACAAGAGTCGTATTTAGGCTATAGAGTGTTGGGCCAATGCTGTTTCTGTCTGAACGTTCACAGAGCGACAGTTTCTCGCAGCTGTTGCTAAGTGATAATTCCGCGTTGTGTTGTTTATTTCTGATAATTTTCAAAACCTATGAATATGTCCAGTGAAAAAAAGATATGCTATTTGTTGACGACACAACACAGTACAGACTTAGATACAGATATATCCCGAATGCTAATAAATAAAAACGTCAGTTAAATTCGCTGCTCTGTTTTCCATGTTGTATCAACATGTCACCAATAACAGGGCAACAATGGCAGTCGTTCTAAAAGTTCAGTTCACTTTGAACGTTTTCTGTGTTGCGGAACGGCGTGTACTGAACCACACGTTTCCCCTAAATGTTTTAGTATGTTCTTGGACAGACTTTGAGGTACGTTTCCTCCGTTCGGTGGATGTGCTGGGTTTTGGCTTGAAGTAATGACTGGTGTATTTAAAGGGCGTAGGTGCATTTTGAAGCCAGAAGCTCAACCCAACCCTATGTTTCAACTGGGCCTCAGTACACAACTGTTTCCGTTCAATTGAACGCTCTATTATGTTTTTATACACTGAACGCAGCTCCGGCCGAAGTCTATATGGCTCTGGGGTATGGTTTCCACTAGTTACCACAGCCACAAAGTGAACAATTGGCTATAACGTAAAAATTTATGAAAAGAAACGTTTGCTTTTTAAAAAATCTTAATTTAAGAGTTACCACAGCCACAAAGTGAAAAAATGTCTATAACGTAAAAATTCATGAAAACAAAACGTTTGCTTTTTTAAAATCAGATTTTTACGAAGATAAGTTTAGAAATAGGCGGGGTTTATGACTTTGTGGCTGTGGTAACTAGTGACGACCCCTGGGGTATCGCCAGCTTGTAGTCCTAAAAAACCGGAAAGAGTTATCAAAGATTTGTATAACTAAATCTAGATAGACAACAGCCTGTCGTTTCCAACGGGAACAAATGGGTCATAGTGGCCAGAACAAGCAGGGAGGTGGGCAGAGTCAAGCACGAGCTAGTGAGAACCGATTGGCGCGTTGTAGCCTTCATCTGCATATTTTCGTTTGTGGAGTGCGCATGTGCAATAACTCAATTCTCTTGAGTACACTCTGTTCATAACATATTATAGTTTTGGGAACAGAAAACTGTATTGAGATCAAAAATACGATGAAAAATTGCAGTCACTCAGGTATAAAGAAAGGCGCAGTTAGTTCCTACAACAAGACCTCATTACTATTGCTCTCTATAAACAACTGACCACAATTTCTAAACATACTGAACTGACTTTAAAGCAGCTTGCCCTATCCGGTTTATTCTGGTAAACGACAAGAACGGACCCTGGATCAGTTATAACCGCTGCACAAGCGCAGACTTCTAATCACGTGGTACAGTAGCTTCCTTTCTTCTCAGAACCAAGGAGAATATACGCTGCGAAATGGAGGTGATGATGTTAAACACGTATTGCATGTTTATCAATTTCTGTATATTTGAATTGGACGTAACAGAGTGTAAAGTGTATTTAGAGCAAACCGATTTTTTTTATCATGTTACAGCAACAACAAAAAATGTGCGCATTATAACCGCATTTTTGAGGAAGCAACGTTAGCTAACTAACTAGCACAGTTGCGTCTCTGAACGTTTGGCCATCAAATTGCATCATGCCTGTCATGTAGTGCTACGGTTTCAATGTTGCATACATTTTGGTTTGTAGACGAGTGCTTAAATGTATTGTTTGGGATACATAGCTACCGGTATAATAACGTTATAGGTCTTAAAATGTAGGACAGGCTACGACGACATAGTAGGACGACATGCAATGAACTTGAAAAATGAATTTACACACCAAATATTGGTATTTGCATTATAAAGTATATTAAATAATATTTTCAAAATGGCGAATTGTTGTTTCCCCAAGAATGTTATAGAGTCGTGGCTAATGAGATAATTACACTATCTCTCCTAAAATGTTTTCTTTGGGGGGGGGGTTATCAGCTAAGTCTGTCTTGCTGTTGGGCACTGGGCAGAGCTGATTACTGTACCCCCCCCGTAACATTATATAATTTTCTCAATGCCTGTAACCATTTAAACAGCCTGGTTGGCACAATGCATTCTAATGCAGTAGGTCTGCTTTGGGATGGTGTGAAATGTAGAACATTTATACTTATATATTAGACTCTTGTACTGTACAATTGTTTTGTTTAAAGATAGTATGCTGTTGTCTGTAGGGTTGCATTGTTATGTGTGACAACCATTCCTGTTTTGAATAATTCAACAGGGTCATGAAGCTAGGGAGCCTGAACAGCTCAGGAAGCTGTTCATTGGGGGCCTCAGTTTTGAAACCACTGAGGAAAGTTTAAGGATCCATTTTGAACAATGGGGAAACCTCACAGATAGTGTGGTACGTATGCATTTCACTCGCATTTGATTTAATAAAAAGTGTCCAGCATTTACAATGTATTTCTTGGAGACCCACCAAATTGTTCCAAGTAATGTAAGCTAATACGTTGGTTTCATGTAGGTGATGAGGGACCCAAACAACAAGCGCTCGAGAGGGTTCGGCTTTGTAACATACTCCTGTGTGGAGGAGGTGGATGCCTGCATGGCAGCTCGCCCTCATAAGGTGGACGGGCGTGTTGTTGAACCTAAAAGGGCTGTGTCGAGAGAGGTAAGCAAACTCTGCTTCACATTCAGGTGCATTTGCTGTTGTGCAGGTGTTGACCAGTGTGTGCTCACTGCCCAGCGCTTCTTGTCTGTCTCAGGACTCCAACAGACCAGGTGCCCACCTGAGGGTGAAGAAGATCTTTGTTGGGGGTATCAAGGAGGACACCGAGGAGGACCATATCAGAGAGTACTTTGAGACCTACGGGAGGATCGAGACCATTGACATTATGGAGGAACGTGCAACTGGGAAGAAGAGGGGATTCTGCTTTGTATCATTTGATGACAATGACACTGTGGATAAAATTGTTGGTATGTATGTGGTTGTTGCAGCTTTGTCATTTTAAACATCAGTAAACATTCTGCTTGCTAAGTATTCCCCATTGTTTTCCTTTCAGCTCAAAAATACCACACAATAAATACACACAACTGCGAAGTCAGAAAAGCACTTTCAAAACAGGAAATGATGGAAGCGTCCAATCAGAGGAGTAAGAATAATAACCTGTCTTTATACTGAATGTAAAATTGCGTGACTGTTTTAGAGAAACACATATAGAATGCGCTTCATTGTCAATATTGGCATTTTATTTTTAGGTGGGGGTGGTGGCTCTGGGAACTTCATGGGTAGAGGTGGCAACTTTGGACGAGGTAAGCACTTTTTACATTTTGATATGGGGATAAATTTGGAACATAAGAACAGTAATCACACAATACATGTAAACATAATTATCTTGTGTTACAGGAGGCTACGGTGGAGGAAGAGGAGGTTATGGAGGAGGGGATGGATATGGGGGAGATGGTAAACATTTCTCTACCATTAGTGGATAATCAGATGAGGGAGGATTTAAAGATGCATTACTTGAAGAGAGCTTGTTTTAGTCTGAGTGTGCTGCTTTTGGTCACTGTTCTGATTTCACTGGTCAATTTGTAACCTGTTCAGAGCTCACTGGTCAGTTTGTAACTTGATCTGAGTGGTCTGTTTGTAACCTGTTCTGTGCAGGTGGGAACTATAGTGGAGGTCCGAGCTACGGAGGTGGACGTGGTGGGGGGGGTTATGGGGGAGGAGGTCCTGGGTATGGAAACCAGGGAGGAGGATATGATAACTACAATGACGGAGGCAACTTGGGAGGTACAAACAACTATTTTAGCCAGGATTTATTGTCTTGGCTCGTGATTGATTTTTTTGAGTTGCACTCACAATAATTGGATTTGATGTCTGACCTTCTAAAAACAAATCTCTGACTGCTAGGAAACTTTGGTGGTGGAGGAGGAGGTGGTGGAAATTACAATGACTTTGGTAACTACAGAGGACAGCAATCCAGCTATGGTCCCATGAAGGGAAACAACTTTGGTGGCAGAAACTCTACTAGCCCCTATGGAGGTGAGTATTATCTCCCCTGAGCTGGATGTGAATGTTGTGCTGTCTGATGACACAACATTCATCTGCCAATCGTTGTTCATTCCAGGTGGCTATGGCTCTGGCAATGGAAGTGGGGGTGGCTACGGCTCACAGCGCTATTGATACTATGACACTAGGGTATGTTCCATATTTGTTATTTTAAAAACTCTGCATACCTGACTGTTATAGTACAGCGTGAGCCCACGCAACACTAGAATAACAATTTTTGTTTTATCCTGTATCCATTCAACAGGCTACAGTTCTTAGCAGGAGAGGAGATGAGCAAGGATTTGCCAGGAAAGCTGCAGGTTACTGTACTTTTAGGCAGTCGTCTGAAAGCATTTAAAGGAACAGAAGTCAGAAAGTTACTGCAGCTATAACGGGAGACTAATCCTAAAAAAAAAAGGCTACACAAGCTACAAAGTGCAAGAGTGTAGCTAGTACCTTTCTTTATTTGTGGTAGATGTTCCCCCACTTTATATTTTTTCCTTTTGTGCATCGGAAGTGTTTGTATTGTGCCTGTGGAATCAGAAAGTGTTTTTCTTTTTTTAATATATGATTTTTTTACTCCTAACTCCAGTCCGTTTTGAATATTCCTACGTTATTTTTGCTGTAGATTGATAGATTTTCTCTGGTCTTGTCATCTTTGTCATCTTTTGAAGAACTTAGTTCTGTCAAAGGGGCGTAGACGCATCAGGCCCTCAAATTGGCTAGAGCTGTCCTTTTTTTTTCCTCCATCTTTGAAGTTAATATGATTGCAAGTCTTCGTATCAAGTGTATTATATAATTTTGTATTTCAAGAACAGTATGTATTTCAGTAATTTCATTAGTGTAACAACAGTGGTTATAATTAGTGCAGACAACAATTTGAGGAAATGTTTTACACTACTTGTATGCAGTAAACTCAATTCTAGATTGTTTAAAAAAATAAATATTTTTGACAAGTGGAAAAAAAAAAAAGTTAAATAAAGTTGTGTAGTAAAGTCTTGTGAGGTATAGTGCGTCATTGGAGATTGAAGGATTGGATTATTTTCATGTCCGTCAACACTAATCCGGTGTTGCAAATCAATACCCTCAAAAGTTTTGTTTTCTCTGAACTTCCTTGAAATGTAAAACAAAAAAATAAATCTGTCTGGATGGGAAAGGGAGTCTTAGCTAGTCCTAGGGCGAGGTGCACGCATCACCTAGCCAGCATTGCACTAGTAGGATTGTTACAGCTACAAGCCACTTCAGTTGAGCCTCAGCAGATCAGCATGGAAGATTGCAAATGACTTTGTCAGACAGGACCTCTTCAGCCCCAGCACAGTGGACAAGTCCGCATGTTGTGAGAGGAAAGAGAAGGCAGTACCGAGAGCCGCACCCTTGGAGAAAAGCTTGCATTGTCTTGCCTGGTAGTGAGCGTCAGCCTCTCAAGGCTAGCTATACCTTTCAGGATCAGCTGATGCTAGCGAAGAAAGACTAACTAGAGTTCCTGGACACTTGGGACATCCTGTTGAGTCAGATATGACAGATTACCAGGAAGTTCTTATTTAGCTGTCAGACCTTACATGGGGAAAGGGAAGTGAGTATTTCACAAGCAGTGGTAACATAAAGATGGAGTAGGTAAGAGTAACCACTTTGCTTGATTTACAGATCGGGAAAGAAGCATTACGACTATTAAAGGCTGAAAATCTCTAATGACAGGAATACATGGAGATTTCTGGATGGGTAAGACTTAAGTATTTCTCAAAGTATACAGTAAGGCTATGTAAGACACTAACACTCATAAGGTAGAACAAATGCTATTGAGTCTAATCCCTTTCAAGAGTCAAAGCGTACCATTCACTCAGTTTATTTAAGATCATTTTGAAGGATCTCATGAGTTCCTTGCACAGCTCACTGATCTCTGGAGGTCTGCAGAGAACCTGCTTCAATTCACTCAAATTTACACCCCTATAGATGTCCTTGAAATTTTTATGTGTAGTTTTTATTCAATTTTAATGTATAGCTTTTAATAGTAATAATAAAAAGTAGCTAAATTAAGGATGGTGATTTTTCAACCCCTGGTTAGACAATTTATTATAGTTAGAAGAAATTAATACTTATACATGTCTATTAAATAAATGTGTTTATTAAATAAAGACATCTCTCAAAGGAACGACTGATTTATTTGATGTATGAATAGTTTATAGTTGTTTTGTTCGCCTCTGAATAGAGGGTGGAGAAGGTTTGGCGTTCAAATGTAATGTTTGTGAAAAGGCCTGGAACTGCAGATACAATGCGCAGTGCTAGCGGACTACTCATTTATTCTTCCGCTGCTCTGTCATTCGCTACAGAAGACAGTGGCCGGATCAAGGAGCCTTGGGTAGCCAGGAAAGTGCAGTGACTGCTGCGCTTTTCCCGAAGTGTGTCCAGCTGACCTTTTTGAAGTGTAGCTGAACAATGGAGTACACTGTTGCATAACTGAATAAATTCCGGTGGAACCATGTCCTCAGTGTTTTGGCTTACACACAAGAATTTATAGAATTAAAGGATTCCGGTCATAATATTCCATACTTCCCTTTTAATGCACTTTTTTTATGCCTGTTCTGACCTTGAACTTGGGCATGACGTAACGCATGTCTCAACCAGCTATTCTTTCCGGGGTGGAGATATTTAGAAATGGAAGTTGTGGCAGAGGTGTGTCTACAGAGCCACGGTATTCTGACCGTGACTTAATTCCGCCACAGTAAAGGTGAATAAAGTCGAGCAACCTGTCGGTTCCAACTGGAAGAGCATCTACACCATTCTCCTTGCTTGGAATTTACAAATGTATAAGAGCTATTGATAAGAGCTGGGTACATGAGTATCCGTTTGCATAAGGGGATTGTAAATATAACATGTGTTTTACGTTATGCTCGCTGAAAACAAATGACAGCAAACTGAAGCATATCAACTTTCCCACAGTGACGTTTATGAAATGCTGTGCCATTATGTAGAATTTACATTGTATGTCCTTTTAACATCAAGGGATGAAATTTAGAGACCCAAGCTGTATGCTTCTGTAGCCGTACGCAAATCATGGTAGAGCGCCAAATCTAGAGTTGATTCATGATTTCTGTTTTAATTATATACCCGGACTTTTCACAATATTTATTGCTTTAAATATTAGCCACCATCAGTTATACCCACATACATTTATAACTGTCACTCCAGTGTTCGTTTGCTTACATTTTGCATCATTCCAACACGTCGTTAGTCTACCTTCCTTTCATCTGTCATGTTCGTGTGGTTGTTCCTGAGTATAGCTAGCGATAGTGATTCGTATTAGAAGTTGTGCAGTAATTTCGGACATGTAGCCTACTTCAATCTTAATTAATGGATTGAACCATACCTGGCCTTTTAAACCTGCAGCCTGGCACAAGATTCACGATGACTGGACCATTGTCATCACAGTTTCTTGATTACATTTACATTTAAATCATTTAGCAGACGCACTTATCCAGAGCGACTTACAAATTGGTGAATTCACCTTCTGACATCCAGTGGAACAGCCACTTTACAATAGTGCATCTAAATCATTTAAAGGGGGATTATGGGGGGATTATTAATGATAGAGCATTAGTGTAACCTACTGTTCAACCCATATTCTACACTTTTCTCACCTTACAATAATTAATGGTTTGAACAATTTAATATGGTAACTTTCAGGATAAATCACATATTTAGTGCGTAAAAGCTCTCAACCTGTTTTTTGTATTATTCATAAATACTTTCCTAACTTTAAATAATATACAAGGTCAGAGTATTTTTAAAATCTACCAATTGGCGCTGTAAAGTAGGCGAATGTGTGTATTTACATGGCTTTGTTTAATCGATCTCCAATATTCTGAACCTGTTCTCTCCATATATTCTAGTGAGTCTATTGAGAAAATTCTAATTAAAAGGGATCTCTTTACATAAATGCACTAAAAGTCTGTTAGTCTGAATACCAACTACTGAGAAGTCAGTAGGAAAGACGTACATTTCTGAATCGGCCTAATTTGAATAGTAAGCAAGAGACCAACTGACTAAATTAACTGTTTATTTCATTAAAAAGTATAGTAACGACATACAAAGGAAATGGAGCTGCAAATCAGCATAAAGTTTATAAAAACAGACTTTGAAGTAACAGTGATTGCAACAATATAATTAGCATACTAAAAACATGATATATACAATACACATTTTCATATCTCAAAAGCAAATCATGTATTTACAAACAATATCAGGGGAAAAATAGAGACCAGTACAAAATAACTCAAATATAATTAAAGATTCAAGAAGAGTAGGCAAAAACTATATAACAGTTCTGCTGTTTTACTAACGCTTAAAGCCAAGCAACTACAAAGTTATTATTTGCATAGTATTATTATTACTAATGCTCTACCATGTAGTAAAACAGAGAAGTGCTAGCTGTCCTTTTTGTTGATAAGTGTCTTTTTAATGCGGGGGACGAGGAAGACTGTGCCATCGGTGGTCTGCTGGAGGGAGTACTCCAACGGAGAATAGGGCTTCCCCTCCTCGTCCCTCAGCAGACGGAACACCTCCAGGTACAAGGTGTTGAGCTGCTGCTTCATCTTCCGCAGGCTGCTGTCATTCTTGGTCTTCTCAGTCTGCAGTCGCTCCTTCTCCTCCTTCAGCGAGTCCAGGTCATATTCCAGCTCCGTGATGTTCTCCATCTTGCGCTTGCGGCAGTTCTGGGCAGCCACCTTGTTCTTGCCCCGCCGGCGGATGTCTCTGACCAGCGCCAGCTGGGCCTCGTTGAGCTGGTGCTTGGACATCATCTCGTTGAAGTCATCCACAGGCAGGTCGATGATCATGTCCACGGTGAAGGGGATCTGGAGGGCCTTGGCTCGCTGCTCGTCTCTCGAGAGACGCTTCTCAGAGCGCCTCCTCTTCTTGTCTTTGGTGAAGGGCGATTCACTGTGGCCAGTCTCGTCATCTGGCTCAGTCTTGCCATGTTTGGGCTCTTTGTCCCGCTGCTGAGGTAACACAGAAAGAGGTGTCTGCAGGCCATCTGGTTGGAAAGACAGTGAGAACATCTCGGAGTAGTCAGACAGTGCACTCCCAGGGTTACTGTCCATCTCATCCATGTCTGAATCGCTGTAGCCACCAAAGGAGCGGTCCCCATACATGGATTTCTCAGGAGAGCTAGAGTATGAGCTTGCCTCCACAGAAACACCTGAATCAGAATCTGGACATTCTGTCATTATCTCAGGTTTGTTGTCTTTGTCAAATGTATCTCCAGGAGAAAGGTCCTGTAATTCCATTGGTGTAAAAGTAGGCTTGTTTGGTATTTCTGCCAATGAGTTACCTCCATTTCCTTGGCCACAAGGCAAGGTGACACTGGTCACTTTTGTGTTGACAACGTCTGGGTAAAATATGTCACAGAAAGTGTCTGCACTGAAATGAGTATTGAGATCTGGAGCCTTCAGGGTCATCTGATTGAGATGGTCCAGTGGAGCGATGTTGGGAAAGCTCTCCTCAAAGGTGTTGATGAATTCAGGTGGGCAGACATCTGCTGTGTTTGACGCCACTTCTTCCAGGTTGGGCAATGGGTAGAAGCTGTAGTTTGGATCCTGCACCTCAGGGGTGGTGTTAGTGGGCAGATATCCTCCGGTCTGCTCCCGTGTGTCCTCCATTTGCATATTCAGACATTGCTAGAAAACAAGATTAGGAAGCATCAAAACAGATCCAGTAACCCATGCAGTGTATTAGACATCAAGATGTAACATGCAGTAGAGAACCATCATATGGATGAGCTGTTGTTCAGTTTTTACTAAACATTTATTAAACCTTGGTTTCAAACCTTTTTATTCCCAATAAGTAGCTGAAACTTTGCACAGGTTCAATATTGCAAATAAAGTGGGATTCCTAAATTGACTAACGTTTTTTTTTTTCCATGAAATGAGGCATTGTATTTTGTACTGTAAGTAAAGTGTTTTCTTTCTGGTTTCCATGCTACTACCTTCACTAACTGCTTAGAAGCTATTTTATGTTCTACTTAAGGACACAAGCAGCTTCCCACCATTTTAGGCTTTCCCTCCCACTGCTCGGAGTCAACAGTGCTATGTGGGAACCTGATCACAGTGGCATTAGCTGAGCAGTATCTTCTTCCGCTGTGTCCCATTCAAACACACAAAACAAAAGGTGAGTATATGTCCTCTCATGCATACGTGACTGCTGCCATCCGTGCATTCCTTTGAGTGCTTGTGACACCATAGAGGCGGTAGAATATTCGTATTGTACCTGCAGCTCAGGGAGGGACAAAAGTTCCATCCAGGCCTGCTCCAAATCTGGGGTGGTCCTTTGTGAGGGCAGTGGGGCTGGGAGTAGGGGCAGCTGGGTCAAAGCGGGCGGATCAGATTTCATCGTGATGTGACTGCTGTTGGGTGCTAGAGCTACGGCGGCATCTAGACAGGAAGAGGGAGTCTACAACACAAACAAGGGACAGAAACACTGTAAAAGACAGGCACATACAACATTATGTATTGTTCATTAGAAACTGTGTGGTTTGAGCCCTGAATGCTGATTGGCTGACAGCCATGGTATATCAGACTGTATACCACAGGTATGACAAGAAATATATAATTACTTTGGTAACCAGTTTATAATGGCAATAAGGCACCTCTGAGGTTTGTGGTATATGGCCAATATACCACGGTTAAGATCTGTGTCCAGGCACTCTGCGTTGCGTTGTGGCTAAGAACAGCCCTTAGCCGTGGTATATTGGCCATAAACCACACCCCTTCTGTCCTTATTGCTTAATTAGAAATTGTTGTAAGCATATTGTTAAGATAATAGAGAAAGCCTGTATTCTTACCTCAGTTGCCTCTACCAAAGGAAATGTCTCTGCCAGCAGTTGCATACATTCATCAAATGACATGGCATCCCCATCTACAGTGAAGCTGACATCCTGAAAGCAAAGATTCAAAGCACTTCAGGTTTTCATCTAAATTCCTGTCTATTCTAACACCGCATCCATTTCAACATTGTGTTTGAAAATGGCCGATTTGCCAAAGTATAGGCAAGAATTTGAGCAGAGAGCATTGCGCTACCTTGGACAAAGTTCTTCGCAGAGAGCATAGCGCTACCTTCGACAAAGCTCTCCACAGAGCAGTTTCTAAACAGCCAAATCCACGAATGCAAAACTACAAAGCCACCTGTGTTTCCCTAATTACACTGGATGAGGTTGTTACCTAGCTACAGAGCAGCTGCACCCCCCCCCCCCCAGGGAGGGGAGTGGCCAGCCACTGACATGACTGACAGCTGTGTGTGTCTGTGTGTACGGTACCTGTATGACTTGAGTGGGTGCGGCAGAGGTAGCCGTCTGCAGTGGCTGTCCGCTGGTCGCAAGGCGGGGCACAAACTCCCCCGTCTCCTCATCCAGCTGTAGCTGAGCAAGCAGGGCCTTCTCCTGCTCCCTCTGCTGCTGCAGCCTCTTGTCCTCCTCCTGCTCCCTCTGCTGCTGCAGCTCGTGCTCCTTCTGACGCTGGCAGTAGTCAAACACCTCGCGCCCCGCACCCAGATCTATGTCCTGCCTCCACAGGATGTCGATCAGATCTATGTCCTGCCAACAGACAACAAGTTAGACCGGAACTCACAAAGCACCACACAGACTGTGACCAGATGAAAAAAAGAGATTGGTGAGGAGGAACAAGGAAACGTTTCCCTGCTGTGAAGGAGTACAGCTACTGTCTCTCTCTCTCCAGTGCCACGCCCCGTCCCTCCGGGTGTCTGACGACAGCAGTACTAGCAAGAAGCAGTATGAATAATAGATGCACTTCTCCATTTCCCCAACGGCTCCCGAGTGGCGCAGCGGTCTAAGGCACTGCATCTCAGTGTTAGAGGCGTCACTACAGACCTTGGTTTGATTCCAAGCTGTATCACAACCGGCCGTGATTGGGAGTCCCATAGGTCGGCGTCCAATGGGCCCAGCATCGTCCTGGTTTGGTCAGGGGCAGGCCATCATTGTAAATAAGACTTTGTTCTTAACTGACCTGGCACGTTAAATAAAAATGAAATATATATTTTTTTTTATTCACCCACAGAGGAGATGTGCCTCTCAGCTGGTGACTCTCTTGATTAGTCTCAACCAAATAAATCAAAGGACAGCAGGTCAAATGTAATATCACTAGCTCAAAAAATGAATGAAATCATTGATCACTGAGGAGAAAAGTTCATTGATACAGCTTAAAATTAAAACTGAGTTTTAGGGAGTAAAAACGTGAGTTTTACAGAGTGGCTGCGTTGCCGAAAACATTGGATGACTTTTACAGATAGCTAGAAAACCGAACCTTCTGCACATGTGCGTAATTATTTACTTTACAAATGTTTTCTACTTTTTATTTGGTAAACCACACTGCACCATAGAACTGTATTTTAAGAACCATATCAGCTTGAGATCTAGCAAGGAAGGTTTTGTACAAATATGTTCAGACAAAGTTCTTACTATGTCCTCTCTGGTGTATATGTAAAGAGAGACAGATCAGACGACTAACAAAGTGGAAGGGAGTGCAAAGAGGATGTGGTGTGGGAAGGATTTCGGAGCTTGGCGTAGATTTCGACATAAGATAACTCTTGTAAATAGAATGAGCAGAAGTAATTGAGTTGTAACTTTGTGGACCAAATCAAGTGTCAAACATGGCCACAAAAAAATCCCCCCCCAAAAAAACAACGTATAATTATATAATTCACATGACTTATTATCTTTAAGTTCAGAAATAGTTATAACAAACATTCTGTAACGGTTTTCTTCTGGTGAAAGCGAGGCGGACCAAAATGCAACGTGGTTAGTTTTGTATAGTCCTATCTGGTGCCACAAAGACAGGAACAATCACCCACAAGAGACCTAAAGAATATGGCTGCCTAAATATGGTTCCCAATCAGAGACAATGATAAACACCTGCCTCTGATTGAGAACCACTCGAGGCAACCATAGACTTACCTAGAGTACCACTCTAACCACAATCCCACTACTACAAACAACCCCAGACAAAACACATAAATCCCCATGTCACACCCTGGCCTAACCAAAATAATAACGAAAACACTAAGGCCAGGGTCTCTCTCTCTCTCTCTCATATGTCACGTCAAACCCAGCTTTAATCCATGACCACGAAAGCCTTTAAAGTCACACGGTATGGGTAGTGAGTACACAAAACCATAGGCGATACATTATGGCTCTGGAGAGGATGAAGAATGGCCCACACAACCACCCACAAATATCACTTACAGTCTAGAAGAGTAAAGAAATCTTGAAAAATAGGCATAAAAAGCCTTATTATTTTCAAATCTTATATTGGTCGCGAACACCGATTTATTAGCTCCAACAGTGCAGTAGAATGTCTAGCAAATACGGTACAGATAATCTTTAAATCTAAACAAGAAATCAAGAAAATGTCAGAATGAGTACAATTAACAATCCAATATAGATATATTAGAGTGAGCAGTGTCAGAATGCCGAAGATAAATATGTGGTGTTTTTAAACAGTATATAAATTTGGAAAATAAAATGGTATGTACAATAGTAGGTATATTAGAATGGGCTATGCCTAATTAAATAAATATATATATATATTTTTTAAATGTTGTGAATACAGTATATACATACACAGTGAGTAAACAATAGTATTTGAAGTGACCTATGTTCAAAGTTTCTATATACACGGGACTCTTTTCTCATACAGGATGGATTATAGAGTCATAAAAGATGTTATTGTAGAATCCCTTTTGAGGAAAAAAGATACAGGTATATATGATTTTCCCAGAGTCTCTTTTCATGCTGTCACTGAAACTTCAAAACCACACTACATTCATGCAGAGATGAGTGATCTGTGTACATTCACAAATGACTTAATCCTCCCTTTCGAGGCCCCTTTCATGGACTGCCTCAAAAAGAGGATGACATAACTATTTGGATGAACAGCTGAATGACTTCAAGTTGTAACTCAGTAACTATTTTGTTAAAAACTATATTGGTGGAGTGAAGTATTTAACTACAAAATACTTGTGAAACATACTGGTTAGTTCGCTGATCTTGATGAATAGTATAAATGCACTAAGATACCATGTTAGCTACCATTATCTGTAACTCAGAGGAGGTCTGGACTACAAATAAGGAACTGGGCTTGTAAAAAATATATGCTTTCATTTCCTGGTCGATTCTGCAAATTTAGTGTAAATAAAAACATAATTTTTCAAAAATAATCTCTTTGTTTAAAAACAGACAGACTTTGAGTCGTTGCATTTGGACTTCCCTCTAAGAATGTGCAGCAACTCAAACAACAGACTAAAAAACAAATGTATTGGGTGAAGAAACAGCACTTTTAAAAAACAAGCCAACCACAGGAATTCTAAGCGCCAGTAACACAACAGAGCTGTGAGATAAAGTAAGGTTTCCTGGACACACATTTTAAGCCTTGACCAAAAAAGCATTTTCGTGTTTGCTTTTAAATCCAGGACTAGGCTTAATCTGTATCCAGGAAACTGCCCCAAAATGTTCCTTTGTGTTGTTTCATGATACCTTGTTGCATACCGCCCCTGAAATGAGTCTGATGACTATTTTTTTTTTCTCACAAAATAAACGCATCTGGTGAAAACAACTAAGTAGACTCACCTCCTAAACATGACTAAACTCAGGTTTAGTCTTAATCTAGGGGGAAACCTGTTATTCAATTGATAAAACCAAGGTAGCAAGATGGCATAGTAGTATTATCCCTCAACCAATTGTGCTATTGTGTCTTTTTTCACATTATTATTATTATTTTTTACATTTCACCTTTATTTAACCAGGTAGGCCAGTTGAGAAACAAGTTCTCATTTACAACTGTGACCTGGCCAAGATTAAGCAAAGCAGTGCGACAAAAACAACACAGTTACACATAAACAAGTGTACAGTCAATCACACAATAGAAACATCTATGTACAGTGTGTGCAAATGTAGAAGAGTAGGGAGGTAAGGCAATAAATAAATAATTACAATTTAGTTTTAACACTGGAGTGATGAATATGCAGATGATGATGTGCAAGTAGAGATACTGGGGTGCAAAAGAGCAAGAGGGTAAGTAATAATATGGGGATGAGGTAGTTGGGTATGCTATTTACAGATTGGCTGTGTACAGGTACAATGATCGGAAAGCTGCTCTGACAGCTGATGCTTAAAGTTAGAGAGGGAGATATAAGACTCCAGCTTCAGTGATTTTTGCAATTCGTTCCAGTCATTGGCAGCAGAGAACTGGAAGGAAAGGCGGCCAAAGGAAGTGTGGGGATGGGGATGGGGATAACCAGTGAAATATACCTGCTGGAAAGCGTGCTACAGATGGGTGTTGCTATGGTGACCAGTGAGCTGAGATAAGGCGGGCCTGAGGTAGAGTATCTCAAGACAAGCTGTAGACCACACTATTTACCAAGAGTTTTCATCAATATTCTTTGTAGCTGTCTATTTACCACCACAAACCGATGCTGGCACTAAGACCGCTCAATGAACTGTATACGGCAATAAGCAAACAGGAAGACGCTCATTCAGAGGCGGCGCTCCTAGTGGCCGGGGAATTTAATGCAGGGAAACTTAAATCAGTTTGACCTCATTTCTACCAGCATGTAAAATGTGCAACCAGAGGGGAAAAAAACTCTAGACCACTTTTACTCCACACACAGAGACTCGTACGAAGCTCTCCCTCGCCCTCCATTTGGCAAATCTGACCATAATTGTATTCTCCTGATTCCTGCTTACAAGCAAAAATTAAAGCAGGAAGCACCAGTGACTCGGTCAATAAAAAAGTGGTCAGATTAAGCAGATGCTAAGCTACAGGTCTTCTTCAAATGGCAGTGAGGAGTACACCACATCAGTCACTGGCTTCATCAATAAGTGCATAAATGACGTTGTCCCCACACTGAAAGAAGCGAGACTAACTCGGAAACATATAATAAATCCTGCTATGACCTCTGACGAACCATCAAACAGGCAAAGCATCAAAACAGGACTAAGATTGAATCGTACTACACCGGCTCTGACGCTCGTCGGATGTGGCAGGGCTTGCAATCTATTACAGACTACAAAGGGAAGCACAGCTGTGAGCTGTCCAGTGACACGAGCCTACCAGATTAACTAAATTACTTCTATGCTCACTTCGAGGCAAGTAACACTGAAGCATGCATGAGAGCATCAGCTGTTCCGGGCGACTGGGTGATAACGCTCTCCGTAGCCGATGTGAGTAAGACCTTTAAACACGTCAACATTCACAAGGCCGCAGGGTCTAGCAAATGTCTTCACTGACATTTTCAACCTGTCCCTGACTGAGTCTGTAATACCAACATGTTTCAAGCAGACCACCATAGTCCCTGTGCTCAAGAACACTAAGGTAACCTGCCTAAATGACTATTGACCCATAGCACTCATGTCTGTAGCCCCCAGGTGGTAAGGGTAGGTAACAACACATCTGCCACGCTGATCCTCAACACGGGGGCCTCTCATGGGTGCGTACTCAGTCCCCTCCTCTGTTCACTCATGACTGCATGGTTAGGCACGACTCCAACACCATCATTAACTTTGCAGATGACTCAACAGTGGTAGGCATGATCACCGACAATGATGAGACAGCCTATAGGGAGGAGGTCAGGGACCTGGCCGTGTGGTGCCAGGATAACAACCTATCCCTCAACGTGGTCAAGACAAAGTAGATGATAGTGGACTACTGGAAAGGGAGAACCGAGCACGCCCCCATTCTCATCGACGGGGCTGTAGTGGAGCAGGTAGAGAGTTTCCAAGTTCCTTGGAGTCCACATCACCAACAAACTATCATGGTCCAAACACACTAAGACAGTCGTGATGAGGGCACGACAAAGCCTATTCCACCTCAGGAGACTGAAAAGACTTGGCATGGGTCCTCAGATCCCAAAAATGTTCTACAGCATGGGTCCTCTTTTACTCTGCTGCTACTCTCTGTTTATTATCTATGCATAGACACTTTAACTCTACCTACATGTACATATTACCTCAATTACCTCGACTAACCGGTGCCCCTCACACATTGACTCTGTACCGGAACTCCCTGTATATAGCCTTGCTATTGATATTTTACTGCTGCTCCTTAATTATTTGTTACTTTTATTTTATAAATTATCTATTTTTTATTTAACACTTAATTTTTTTCTTAAAACTGCATTGTTGGTTCAGGGTTTGTAAGTAAGCATTTCACTGTAAGGTCTACATCTATTACATTCGGCGCATGTCACAAATAAAATGTGATTTGATCAAATTTTATTTGAAGGTCAGCTACATAACTACAACCAGTTTTGGGTTATTATAACAAGCCTAAGGCTTAAGCCAACATATATTTCTCAATTTGACACAATCAATTGAACTCTACAGAGGACCTGTGTAGCCTACATCATGGAAAAGAAAATAAACTAAATTCCAGGATGGGCAGCCTGAGATTGTGCAATCAGTTAGTTGTATGGAGCGAAGTAGGCCCAAAGATGGTGGATGAATAAAGATGTCTTACTGAGGCTGTTTACCATTGAAAAAATGGTCAAGTTTACCTATCTTTGTAAGTGGGCGTTCCCACTCTCACGTGAGCATGATAATCTCCATAATCTCTTACATCAAATCAAATCTCTTACATGGCTCACGCGAGAGAGGGAACGTCCACTTACAACAGATAATATACATATATATTTCAATGGGGAAACTGTCCAATAACAGCTGGCTCTGAGGTACTTACTGGCCCCAACCAGATCAAATGTGACCATGAGATGTCTCGCTTTCTCTACCGTCTATGCTCGGTTTATTTAACTCCGGTTTCGTTGGGTTACTGGTAGGCCAATAGATGCCATCTTTACGGGAAAAACGCAATGGGGCTCTAGTGGCGCATGGGGGGATTCCGACGGCCAAAAAACAAGCGCACTGAAACGAAAAGAAAAACGACTGTCTGGGGATAAGTGTCGTCATCGTCACCTTGACATATGTTTTACTTGACAGTAATTGCATCATTACACATGGACATCGAAATTAAACGGATGTTTTACCGTTATTTTTTCGCCCACACGGAATTGAGTTGATGAACCGGCCAGACTTCCATCCATGACTTTGCAGAATTTTCTATGAACGCGTCTGTCGACTACCAGCGCAGAGACAAATTGTAGAGCTACATGCAGTAGTAGTCTATTGTATTTACAAATGTCAAAACTACAACACGAGAAGTTCACAAATATGATTATGATAGCCTATAAGAAAACATATTTACGATGCAGTCGTTTAATTTCATTAACTTACGAAACAATATCTTATGAAATAATATAAGGAGTAGTATGGGAAACGCACATCGAGTTGAACATGACAGTTTATTAATCAGGTAACATATGAACAGTTTTAATTAGGCCTAATTTTATTTAAATAGTTTGAAATATCCAATAAAATATAGTTTTTCAACAATGAGGATATTGTCAAACATTGCGTTAATATGCTATAGGTCAACCTTGAGCTATAGTTTCACATAATAGCATATATATATATATATATATATATATATATAAAATAACAAAAGATGATTTACCTGTTGACTAGGATGAATTTTAGGCATCTCAATTTCCATCATAATAGAGAGTTGTCCCTTCGTAAAGCAAAGTCCAATATATTAAAACAAACAATATAAAATGGTTGACTATCAGAAAGCAAGGAGTCCGGCGCAGCGACGTTTTGGCTATGAAGGAAATGTTGCTTCTAATCGTATGAAAATGTACGGAAAAATCCTAGCAGTCTGATGGCCCTGCCCACAAGTTGCAGCAACCAGTCAATGGCTCTGGGAGAGCAACGCTGGGATCGTCCCCCTCAATATCCTATTGGGCTATAAGACCAGTGTGTGTCTGTGCACTGGACAGCCAATGCAACATTTGCTACAGGTTTATGAAAGAGGAATTTGTTATGTAACCTTTAAGAAATACAAGTTTATTCCAGTAACATTTACATAATCTCTGCCCTCATGGATTCATGTTTCTAGAATAGGCCTTTTAGCCCAATTAGCCAATTAGAATAGCATCTTTGTTGACTTTTTAACTAACATAACAATTAGTTATTATAATGTTATTACAACAACTATTACAACAATTGTCGGGAGGCCCAATGTTTAACAATTTAAGTCACATGTACCATCCTGACAGACAAAACTACCCCAGTCATCTCATGCAGAATGCTGTGAAGATGAAGTGTATTTATGTACAGTAGGTTTACAATGTCCTCAGAAAGTATTCAATCACAATCCTTGAGTTTTTCCACATTCTGTTGTTGTTACAGCCTGAAATTAATGGATTTAAATTGAGATTGTGTCACTGGCCTACACACAATACTTGTTAATTGTTTACTCCATGTGTAACTGTGGGTTGTCTGTCCACACTGCTATGCTTTATCTTGGCCAGGTCGAAGTTGTAAATGAGAACTTGTTCTCAACTAGCCCACCTGGTTAAATAAAGGTGAAATAAAACAAATTAAAATAAATGTTATTACATTTTTTACAAATTAATACAAAATGTAAAGCTTAAATGGATTAGGTCAATAAGTATTCAATCCTTTTCTTATGGCAAGCCTAAATAAGTTCAGGAGTAAAAATGTGCTTAACAAGTCACAAGTTCCTCGGCATACACGTCACTGACAAACTGAAACGGTCCACCCACAGAGACAGTGTGGTGAAGAAGGCGCAAAATGAAAAATTTCAAATTTCCACAGGTCTAATGTCCAAGCTTTACAGCGGGAACCACACATGCGGAGATCATCCGTTCACCAACACTGCGTCTCACAAAGACACGGCAGTTGGAACCAAAAATCTCCAATTTGGACTCCAGACCAAAGGACAAATTCCCACCGGTCTAATGTCCACTGCTCGTGTTTCTTGGCCCAAGCGAGTCTCTTCTTATTATTGGTGTCCTTTAGTAGTGGTTTCTTTGCAGCAATTCGACCATGAAGACCTGATTCACACAGTCTCGTCTGAACAGTTGATGTTGAGATGTGTCTGTTACTTGAACTACAGTGCCTTGCGAAAGTATTCGGCCCCCTTGAACTTTGCGACCTTTTGCCACATTTCAGGCTTCAAACATAAAGATATAAAACTGTATTTTTTGTGAAGAATCAACAACAAGTGGGACACAATCATGAAGTGGAACGACATTTATTGGATATTTCAAACTTTTTTAACAAATCAAAAACTGAAAAATTGGGCGTGCAAAATTATTTAGCCCCTTTACTTTCAGTGCAGCAAACTCTCTCCAGAAGTTCAGTGAGGATCTCTGAATGATCCAATGTTGACCTAAATGACTAATGATGATAAATACAATCCACCTGTGTGTAATCAAGTCTCCGTATAAATGAACCTGCACTGTGATAGTCTCAGAGGTCCGTTAAAAGCGCAGAGAGCATCATGAAGAACAAGGAACACACCAGGCAGGTCCGAGATACTGTTGTGAAGAAGTTTAAAGCCGATTTGGATACAAAAAAATTTCCCAAGCTTTAAACATCCCAAGGTGCACTGTGCAAGCGATAATATTGAAATGGAAGGAGTATCAGTCCACTGCAAATCTACCAAGACCTGGCCGTCCCTCTAAACTTTCAGCTCAAACAAGGAGAAGACTGATCAGAGATGCAGCCAAGAGGCCCATGATCACTCTGGATGAACTGCAGAGATCTACAGCTGAGGTGGGAGACTCTGTCCATAGGACAACCATCAGTCGTATATTGCACAAATCTGGCCTTTATGGAAGAGTGGCAAGAAGAAAGCCATTTCTTAAAGATATCCATAAAAAGTGTTGTTTAAAGTTTGCCACAAGCCACCTGGGAGACACACCAAACATGTGGAAGAAGGTGCTCTGGTCAGATGAAACCAAAATTGAACTTTTTGGCAACAATGCAAAACGTTATGTTTGTCGTAAATGCAACACAACTGAACACACCAACCCCACTGTCAAACATGGTGGTGGCAGCATCATGGTTTGGGCCTGCTTTTCTTCAGCAGGGACAGGGAAGATGGTTACAATTGATGGGAAGATGGATGGAGCCAAATACAGGACCATTCTGGAAGAAAACCTGATGGAGTCTGCAAAAGACCTGAGACTGGGACGGAGATTTGTCTTCCAACAAGACAATGATCCAAAATATAAAGCAAAATCTACAATGGGATGGTTCAAAAATAAACATATCCAGGTGTTAGAATGGCCAAGTCAAAGTCCAGACCTGAATCCAATCGAGAATCTGTGGAAAGAACTGAAAACTGCTGTTCACAAATGCTCTCCATCCAACCTCACTGAGCTCGAGCTGTTTTGCAAGGAGGAATGGGAAAAAATTTCAGTCTCTCGATGTGCAAAACTGATAGAGACATACCCCAAGCGACTTACAGCTGTAATCGCAGCAAAAGGTGGCGCTACAAAGTATTAACTTAAGGGGGCTGAATCATTTTGCACGCCCAATTTTTCAGTTTTTGATTTGTTAAAAAGTTTGAAATATCCAATAAATGTCGTTCCACTTCATGATTGTGTCCCACTTGTTGTTGATTCTTCACAAAAAATACAGTTTTATATCTTTATGTTTGAAGCCTGAAATGTGGCAAAAGGTCGCAAAGTTCAAGGGGGCTGAATACTTTCTCAAGGCACTGTATGTGAAGCATTTATTTGGGGCTGCAATTTCTGAGGCTGGTAACTCTAATGAACTTATCCTCTGCAGCAGAGGTAACTCTGGGTCTTCCATTCCTGTGGCGGTCCTCATGAGAGCCAGTTTCATCATAGCGCCTAATGGTTTTTGAGACTGCACGTGAAGAAACTTTCAAAGTTCTTGACATTTTCCGCAATGACTGAACTCCATGACTTAAAGTAATGATGGACTGTTGTTTCTCTTTGCTTATTTGAGCTGTTCTTGCCATAATATGATCTTGGTCTTTTACCAAATAGGGCCATCTTCTGTATACCTCCCCTAACGTCACAACACAACTGATTGGCTCAAACGCATTAAGGAAAGAAATTCCACAAATTAACTTAACAAGGCACACCTGTTAATTGAAACATATTCCAGGTGACTACCTCATTAAATCAAATGTATTTATAAAGCCCTTCTTACACCAGCTGATACAGTGGGGCAAAAAAAGTATTTAGTCAGCCACCAATTGTGCCAGTTCTCCCACTTAAAAAGATGAGAGAGGCCTGTAGTTTTCATCATATGTACACTTCAACTATGACAGACAAAATGAGAAATAAAATCCAGAAAATCACATTGTAGGATTTTTAATGAATCTATTTGCAAATTACGGTGGAAAATAAGTATTTGGTCACCTACAAACAAGCAAGATTTCTGGCTCTAACAGACCTGTAACTTCTTCTTTAAGAAGCTCCTCTGTCCTCCACTCGTTACCTGTATTAATGGCACCTGTTTGAACTTGTTATCAGTATAAAAGACACCTGTCCACAACCTCAAACAGTCACACTCCAAACTCCACTATGGCCAAGACCAAAGAGCTGTCAAAGGACACCAGAAACAAAATTGCAGACCTGCACCAGGCTGGGAAGACGGAATCTGCAATAGGTAAGCAGCTTGGTTTGAAGAAATCAACTGGGAGAGCAATTATTAGGAAATGGAAGACATACAAGACCACTGGTAATCTCCCTCGATCTGGGGCTCCACGCAAGATCTCACCCCGTGGGGTCAAAATGATCACAAGAACGGTGAGCAAAAATCCCAGAACCACACGGGGGGACCTAGTGGATGACCTGCAGAGAGCAGGGACCAAAGTAACAAAGCCTACCACCAGTAACACACTACGCCGCCAGGGACTCAAATCTTGCAGTGCCAGACGTGTCCCCCTGCTTAAGCCAGTACATGTCCAGGCCCGTCTGAAGTTTGCTAGAGAGCATTTGGATGATCCAGAAGAAGATTGGGAGAATGTCATATGGTCAGATGAAACCAAAATAGAACTTTTTGGTAAAAACTCAACTCGTCGTGTTTGGAGGACAAAGAATGCTGAGTTGCATCCAAAGAACACATACCTACTGTGAAGCATGGGGGTGGAAACATCATGCTTTGGGGCTGTTTTTCTGCAAAGGGACCAGGACGACTGATCCGTGTAAAGGAGAGAATGAATGGGGCCATGTATCGTGAGATTTTGAGTGAAAACCTCCTTCCATCAGCAAGGGCATTGAAGATGAAACGTGGCTGTGTCTTTCAGCATGACAATGATCCCAAACACACCGCCCGGGCAACAAAGGAGTGGCTTCGTAAGAAGCTTTTCAAGGTCCTGGAGTGGCCTAGCCAGTCTCCAGATCTCAACCCCATAGAAAATCTTTGGAGGGAGTTGAAAGTCCGTGTTGCCCAGCAACAGCCCCAAAACATCACTGCTCTAGAGGAGATCTGCATGGAGGAATGGGCCAAAATACCAGCAACAGTGTGTGAAAACCTTGTGAAGACTTACAGAAAATGTTTGACCTCTGTCATTGCCAACAAAGGGTATATAACAAAGTATTGAGATAAACTTTTGTTATTGACCAAATACTTATTTTCCACCATAATTAGCAAATAAATAAATTAAAAATCCTACAATGTGATTTTCTGGATTTCTTTCCCTCATTTTGTCTGTCATAGTTGAAGTGTACCTATGATGAAAATTACAGGCCTCTCTCATCTTTTTAAGTGGGAGAACTTGCACAATTGGTGGCTGACTAAATACTTTTTTTGCCACACTGTATCTCAAAGTGCTGTACAGAAACCCAGCCTAAAACCCCAAACAGCAAGCAATGCAGGTGTAGAAGCACAGTGGCTAGGAAAAACTCCCTAGAAAGGCCAAAACCTAGGAAGAAACCTAGAGAGGAACCAGACTATGAGGGGTGGACTCTTCTGTCCTCTTCTGGCTGTGCTGGGTGGAGATTATAACAGAACATGGCCAAGATGTTCAAATGTTAATAGATGACCAGCAGGGTCAAATAATAATAATCACAGGGGTTGTCGAGGTTGCAACAGGTCAGCACCTCAGGAGTAAATGTCATTTGGCTTTTCATAGCCGATCATTCAGAGTATCTCTACCGCTCCTGCTGTCTCCAGAGAGTGGAAAACAGCAGGTCTGGGACAGATAGCACGTCCGGTGAACAGGTCAGGGTTCCATAGCCGCAGGCAGAACAGTTGAAACTGGAGCAGCAGCACGGCCAGGTGGACTGGGGACAGCAAGGAGTCATCATGCCAGGTAGTCCTGAGCCATGGTCCTAGGGCTCAGACAGGAAGACCACCCAGACAGGAAGACCACGTTAGTGACTCAACCCACTCAAGTGACGCACCCCTCCTAGGGACGGCATGGAAGAGCACCAGTAAGCTGGTGACTCTTCCAGTGGAAAGAGGGGAACCGGCCAGGCAGAGACAGCAAGGGCGGTTCGTTGCTCCAGAGCCTTTCCGTTCACCTTCACACTCCTGGGCCAGACTACACTCAATCATATGACCCACTGAAGAGATGAGTCTTCAGTAAAGACTTAAAGGTTGAGACTGAGTTTGCGTCTCTGACATGAGTTGGCAGACCATTCCATAAAAATGGAGCTCTATAGGAGAAAGCCCTGCCTTCAGATGTTTGCTTAGAAATTCTAGAGACAATTAGGAGGCCTGCGTCTTGTGACCGTAGCATACGCGTAGGTATGTATGGCAGGACCAAATCAGAAAGATAGGTAGGAGCAAGCCCATGTAATGCTTTGTAGGTTAGCAGTAAAACCTTGAAATCAGCCCTTGTCTTAACAGGAAGCCAGTGTAGGGAGGCTAGCACTGGAGCAATATGATACATTTTTGGGGTTCTTGTCAGGATTCTAGCTTTATGTCCTGAATAACCTGTACCCCCGCACATCGACTCAGTATCGTAACACCCTGTATATAGCCTCCACATCGACTCAGTACCGTAACACCCTTTATATAGCCTCCACATTGACTCTGTACCGGTACCCCCTGTATATAGCCTCCACATTGACTCAGTACCGGTACCCCCTGTATATAGCCTCCACATTGACTCAGTACCGGTACCCCCTGTATATAGTCTCAATACTGTTATTTTATCGTGTTACTTTTTAAAATTTATTTTTTACTTTAGTTGATTTTGGTTTCTTAACTCTTTTTGGTTAAGGGCTTGTAAGTAAGCATTTCACAGTAAAGTCTACACTTGTTGTATTCGGCGCATGTGACTAATAAAGTTTGATTTGATTTAATACAAAGCGTTATGTTTGGGGCAAATCCAACACAACACATTACTGAGTACCACTCTTCATGTTTTTAAGCATGGTGTTGGCTGCAGTTTATGGGTATGCTTGTCATCGGCAAGGACTAGGGAGTTTTTCAGGATAAAAAGAAATGGAATAGAGCTAAGCACACGCAAAATCCTAGAGGAAACCTGGTTCAGTCTGCTTTCCGACAGACACTGGGAGACAAATTCACCTTTCAGCAGGACAATAACCTAAAACACAAGGCCAAATCTACACTGGAGTTGCTTAACAAGAGGACATTAAATGTTCCTGGGTGGCCTAGTTACAGTTTCGACTTAAATCCGCCTAAAGATCTATGGCAAGACTGGAAAATGGCTGTCTAGCAATGCTCAACAACCAATTTGACAAGAGGTTGAACAATTTAAAAATAATAATGTGTAAATATTGTACAATCAAGGTGTGCAAAGCTCTTAGAGACTTACCCAGAAAGGCTCACAGCTGTAATCACTGCCAAATGTGATTCTAACATGTATTGACTCAGGGGTGTGAATACTTATGTAAATGACATGTCTATATTTAAATTTAAAACATTTTCCAAAAATATCCAAAAAACATGTTTCACTTTATCATTATGGCTTATTGTGTGTAGATTGGTGAGAGAAAAAAATAAAATGTGATCAATTTTGAATGCAGGCTGTAACACAACAAAATGTGTAATAAGTCAAGGGGTATGAATACTTTCTGAAGGCACAATATATGCTACAATGGGATTGCAATGAAGATAATAAGAATTTAAATTTAATCTATGAAGGCACACTCGTTCAGAATATTGATCACTGTGAATGTTTTCAATAGTACTCTAGTTGTTTCCAGCAGGCTCACAGCTTACTGGTAGAGAGATGGGGTGGAAACTCATGAAACTTGTTATAATACATAGCGACCTCTTCTGGTTAGATGATGAAGTATTTAATAAGCATTAAGGTCCGAGGAGGTGTGTTATATGGCCAATATACCACAGCTAAGGGTTGTTCTTACACATGACGCAACGCGGACTGCCTGGATACAGCCATTGGCCGTGGTATACTGGCCATGTATCACAAACCCGAGGTGCCTTATTGCTATTATAAACTGTTTACCAACGTAATTAGAGCAGTAAAAAAATAACTGTTTTGTCATACGGTCTGATATACCACGTCCGTCTGCCAATCACATGGTGGTGGCAGCATCATGGTTTGGGCCTGCTTTTCTTCAGCAGGGACAGGGAAGATGGTTAAAATTGATGGGAAGATGGATGGAGCCAAATACAGGACCATTCTGGAAGAAAACCTGATGGAGTCTGCAAAAGACCTGAGACTGGGACGGAGATTTGTCTTCCAACAAGACAATGATCCAAAACATAAAGCAAAATCTACAATGGAATTAGTTCAAAAATAAACATATCCAGGTGTTAGAATGGCCAAGTCAAAGTCCAGACCTGAATCCAATCGAGAATCTGTGGAAAGAACTGAAAACTGCTGTTCACAAATGCTCTCCATCCAACCTCACTGAGCTCGAGCTGTTTTGCAAGGAGGAATGGGAAAAAATTCAGTCTCTCGATGTGCAAAACTGATAGAGACATACCCCAAGCGACTTACAGCTGTAATCACAGCAAAAGGTGGCGCTACAAAGTATTAACTTAAGGGGGCTGAATAATTTTGCACGCCCAATTTTTCAGTTTTTGATTTGTTAAAAAACGTTTGAAATATCCAATAAATGTCGTTCCACTTCATGATTGTGTCCCACTTATTGTTGATTCTTCACACAAAAATACAGTTGTATATCTTTATGTTTGAAGCCTGAAATGTGGCAAAAGGTCGCAAAGTTCAAGGGGGCCGAATACTTTCGCAAGGCACTGTACATAAACATATATATACAGTTGATGTCAGAAGTTTACACACAATTAGGTTGGATTCATTAAAACTCATTTTTCAATCACTCCACTAATTTCTTGTTAACAAACTATAGTTTTGGCAAGTCGTTTATGACATCTACGTTGTGCATGACACAAGTCATTTTTCCAACAATTGTTTACAGACAGATTATTTCACTTATAATTCACTGTATCACAATTCCAGTGGGTCAGAAGTTTACATATACTAAGTTGACTGTGCCTTTAAACAGCTTGGACAATTCCAGAAAATTATGTCATGGCTTTAGAAGCTTCTGATAATTGACATCCTTTGAGTCAATTGAAGGTGTACCTGTGGATGTATTTCAAGCCCTACCTTCAAACTCAGTGCCTCTTTGCTTGACATCATGGGAAAATCAAAAGAAATCAGCCAAGACCTCAAATAAAAATTGTAGACCTCCACAAGTCTGGTTCATCCTTGGGAGCAATTTCCAAATGGCTGAAGGTACCAAGTTCATCTGTACAAACAATAGTACGCAAGCAAACACCATGGGACCAGGCAGTTATCATACCTCTCAGGAAGGAGAGGTGTTCTGTCTACTAGAGATGAATGTACTTTGGTGCAAAAAGTGCAAATCAATCCCAGAACAACAGCAAAGAACCTTGTGAAGATGCTGGAGGAAACAGGTACAAAGGATCTATATCCATAGTAAAACGAGTTCTATATCGACATAACCTGAAAGGCCGTTCAGCAAGGAAGAAGCCACTGCTCCAAAACCACCATTAAAAAGCCAGACTACGGTTTGCAACTGCACATGGGGACAAATATTGTACTTTTTGGAGAAATGTCCTCTGGTCTGCTGAAACAAAAATAGAATAGTTTGGCCATAATAACCATCGTTATGTTTGGAGGAAAACGGGGGTGGCTTGCAAGCCGAAGAACACCATCCCAACTGTGAAGCACGGGGGTGGCAGCATCATGTTGTGGGGATGCTTTACTGCAGGATGGACTGGTGCCCTTCATAAAATAGATGGCATCATGAGGCAGGACAATTATGTGGATATATTGAAGCAACATCTCAAGACATCAGTCAGGAAGTTAAAGCTTGGTCACAAATGGGTCTTCCAAATGGAGAATGACCCCAAGCATACTTCCAACGTTCTGGCAAAATGGCTTAAGGACAACAAAGTCATAGAATTGAAGTGGCCTGAGCCTGACCTCAATCCCATAGAAAATTTGTGGGCAGAACTGAAAGTGTGTGTGAGCAAGGAGGCCTATAAACCTGACTCAGTTACACCAGCTCTCTCAGGAGGAATGGGCCAAAATTCACCCAACTTATTGTGGGAAGCTTGTAGAAGGCTACCCAAAACATTTGACCCAAGTTAAACAATTTAAAGGCAATGCTACCAAATACTAACTGAGTGTATGTAAACTTCTGACCTACTGGGAATGTGATGAAAGAAATAAAAGCTGAAATAAATAATTCTCTCTACTATAATTCTGACATTTCACGTTCTTAAAATAAAGTGGTGATCCTAACTGACCTAAAACAGAGAATTTTTACTAGGGTTAAAGGCCAGGAATTGTGAAAACCTGAGTTTAAATGCACTTGGCTAAGGTGTATGTAAACTTCCGATTTCAAATGTATTATTATATTAATCTTCCAATAGTCAATAACTTGATCTTTAGGCTTATGTCTTAATTCTTTAAAGTAAATAAAGCATGCATATCCTGAAACGTGTTGATGGAATATTAAACTAGTACAATAAGAGCCTCTAGTCCATGTATTCCCAAACTGGGGAACGCGTGATGCTGTCTTGGTACGCCAAATAAAAATGTGATTCACATTTTTTTTAAATAAATAAAATAAAAATTATCTTCATATTTTCAAACAGTCCATTTACAGTGCCTTGCGAAAGTATTCGGCCCCCTTGAACTTTGCGACCTTTTGCCACATTTCAGGCTTCAAACATAAAGATATAAAACTGTATTTTTTTGTGAAGAATCAACAACAAGTGGGACACAATCATGAAGTAGAACGACATTTATTGGATATTTCAAACTTTTTTAACAAATCAAAAACTGAAAAATTGGGCGTGCAAAAGTACTCTCACAACTCAATGAAACCTTCACTCTTTATTTAAAAAAAACATGCCAATTTGAAAAATAAACCACAGGAATTTTTGGAGCGAGAATTAAGACACCTTTCGAGTAGTAAGACATGTATAAAAGCAACAGATACCATTAATAAGAAGGGGCTAGAAGAGTCTTATGTGGTGAGCTACTGAGTGGCTAAGACAGGCAAGCCCCATACTATTGTGGAGGACATCATTCTTTCTGTTACTGCAGATATGGCTGGGACAATGCTGGGGGAAAAGGCCAAAAGTACTATACAGACAATGTCTTCATCAAACAACACTGTTTCATGACACATCAGTGACCATGGCAGGAGATGTTTTGAAACAATTACTAATTCGCATATGCAACAGATGTGAAACAGCCAGCTTAGTTAGCGGTGGTGCGCGCTAAATAGCATTTCAATCAGGGACGTCACTTGCTCTGAGACCTTGAAGTAGTGGTTCCCCTTGCTCTGCAAGGGCCGCGGCTTTTGTGGAGCGATGGGTAACGATGCTTCGTGGGTGACTGTTGTTGATGTGTGCAGAGGGTCCCTGGTTTGCGCCCGGGTATGGGCGAGGAGACGGTCTAAAGTTATACTGTTACATTGGTGCCGTGACCCGGATCACTGGTTGCTGCAGAAAAGGAGGAGGTCAAAAGGGGGGTGAGTTTAACGGATGTGAAACAGCTAGCTTAGTTAGCGGTGGTGCGCGTTAAATTAGCATTTCAATCAATGACGTCACTTGCTCTGAGACCTTGAAGTAGTGGTTCCCCTTGCTCTGCAAGGGCCGCAGCTTTTGTGTAGCGATGGGTAACGATGCTTTGTGGGTGACTGTTGTTGATGTGTGCAGAGGGTCACTGGTTCGCGCCCGGGTATGGGCGAGGGGACGGTTTAAAGTTGTACTGTTACACATACAAGCCAGTGAATTCTATGATGAATTCTATGGGGCGGCAGTGTAGCCTAGTGGTTAGAGCATTGGACCGAAAGGTTGCAAGTTCAAATCCCCGAGCTGACAAGGTACAAAATCTGTCGTTCTGCCACTGAACAGGCAGTTAACCCATTGTTCCTAGGCCGTCATTGAAAATAAGAATTTGTTCTTAACTGACTTGCCTGGTTAAATAAAGGTAAAAAAAAAAAAAAAAAAAAAAATTACAGCTGGATGAGTCAACAGACGTGGAGAGCCTGGCACAGCCCCTGGTATATGTCCGTTACCAGTGGCGGTTCTACCTTGTATGGCTCCCTGGGCGAACCCCCCCTTCAGCCAAAAAATCCCAACCATCAACTGTAATTTTTATTCGGACATTTGGAACAACACAAATAAATCATCATATCATTTAAAACAATATGAATATAAAAATATATACAAAAATAAGACTCAAATATCAAAAAGTAGTAAAAAAGACAAATAGAAACAAATTGTAATATATAAATACAAATAAAATAAGAACTTCATTATTGCACTATTACCCTATTGCATAGAAAAACACACAAATAGAACTAAATTGCACAAATCCTAAATCACACAAATACACAAATGGAATAACACATTTATAAAGAAGAGAAACTGATTATTACACTATTGCACTTCAAACATGAAACACACAAACTAAATTGCACAGCTGCCATCTGAACCCTGACCTTTCTTGCCTTCCTTGACGCAATGTCATCAATGACATCATCATAAGAACTTTGCATTATTTAATACTGGTAGACTGGTTTTCTATTAATCTTAATGATTTTGCAAAAACCAGTAAAAAAATAAAAATAATTCAACAATATGTCTGTGAGACTATATATTCACAGTATTATGAATGAATTGTGGTTTATTTGGTAGCATTTCGTAGTGTGACTGATTTTATTAATTCCGTTAGTACTGTACAAAGTCAGAGGTGTGTTATTTGATAAAATCACCCGATACCACTACCTCGGGCTTCCAGAGGGGAGACCTGAGGTCAACCTACCCCGCTACCCCTACCTCGGGCTTCCAGAGGGGAGACCTGAGGTCAACCTACCCCGCCATCCCTACCTCGGGCTTCCAGAGGGGAGACCTGAGACCCCGCTAGGGCTTCCAGAGGGGAGACTTGAGGTCAACCTACCCCGCTACCCCTACCTTGGGCTTCCAGGGGGGAGACCTGAGGTCAACCTACCCCCCGCTCCCCTCCCCATCTCGTACTTCTGAGTGGGAGCCTGCCTAGCTCACAAACTAGAATCAGGGCTCCCACTCCGACAAGGTTCATTGACCCACAGTCCCACATGGTGACATGATACCATTGATGTGACGTGCAAATGAGTGATAGAAAACCAATCGCGCAAATGTCACCAATCCAAATGTTTTTTGTGCTGGCACCCTTTGCCGCCCCAGGGAAGATGCCGCCCTGGGCGGCTGCCTATGTCGCCCATACCTAAATCCGCTTCTGTCCATCACGTTTATGGGAGGTCAATTAAGGAAGACATCCTCTTCTGCAAACCACTGGAAACCAGGACAACAGGAGAGGATATTTTTTAAAGTACTGGACAGTTTGTGACATCAAATGGACTTTGGTGGTCAAGATGTGTTGGTATCTGTACTGATGGAGCAAAAGCCATGACAGGGAGACATAGTGGAATAGTAAAATGATTGATTATTATATTATTTGTGCCCTGGTCCTATAAGAGCTCTTTGTCACTTCCCGGGAGCCGGTTGTGATTTAAAAAAAACTCATACTAATTCTTATGTTTAATAAATGTAGCATATAGTGTGTGTGTGTGGCAGGATTACAATTACGGCAAAAAAAACTACATTTGAGTGTGCTGACCCTGGTGCTAGAGGGGGTACGCAGCTGGAGGTTGAATGTTTGAAGGGGTACAGGACTTTAAAAAGTTTGGGAACCACTGCGTCGAGTCTGACACCTGAGAGGTTGGGACCACTTTGCAATTAAGTAGCGTTTGAAACATGTCTTCTTAATGAGGTGGTCATACGACGAGCTCAAACAATGTATCTGTAAAGAGCCTCACGACCTCTAGCAACCTTACCTACAACACCGTACACTTACTTCACTGTTCAACTATCTGAAATTATACGGGGTTTTTTTTTCTCCTCAAGCGCGCCCACGAATACGCGTTCACGTTTGGCAGCTCCACGTCGACATTCTTCCAGCTACAGACTGAACTGCACAGGGCTGAAATAATAGAATAAGAGGTCAAAACGGCGTGAATGCACCAATACGAACACTGTATGGAGGCTCCAAAGAGGGACGTTAACCGCGAAATTAGGAAGTGGAAAAACTCTTGCTTGCTTTGATAGTTTGTCCTGCAACCGTTGTAGATAGGCCACTGGTTTTTGCATTTTATTATCGGTTTGCCCTCGTGCTTGATCGCAGCTGTTCCCCTTTAAGAGCTCCCGTTTCTACCAGGTACCGTATGATCAGTTGCATTTCTTTAGCTTCTCATTATAATGTTCACATTTAGAATATGAAGCTATGCTATGGCATTTCACATCTGCTAATAGAATTCCAACATCTTTTAATTCACTGTTTTATTTTGTACTTTGCAACTTCATTACAATAAGCAACTCTCCAAACTGTATTGAATATACATGTATTTGTTACTGTAATCTGAAGTGGAATATGTTGAATATTTGCCTTGTATAGGTATACTGAATTTCACAATGAAAATATAATCTGTGGCTTGTGGGAAAAACTCCCCAACAAGTAGGTTAAACAGCGTAATGAACGTGGGCGTTTTACCCTTGGAGTGAACGATTCAACATGAAGAAATTCATGATTTCGAATTTGGAACCCTTTTATACACGTCATCTGTTCCACATATGGAGTGCTCTAATTGTTGCCTTTACTACCTTGAAGATAGTCAAGGTTGAACTGCGAAGTAAACACCTTATGAACGAAAATGTATCTAGCCTCTTACTGTGTGATATTGTATGATTTCATCATTTTGTGTGGTGGTTGGTGTCAGAGTGTGAGAATCAATCCAAGTTTCCAACAGCAGTCTTTCCATTCACTCCTCTCTGTGTTTTAATTAGCCCAGAGAATTAGTTAAAGTTCCACATAATACACTTTTTGTAAAGCACTTAGCTATGGTTTGATTTCAGTTTAATCTCAAATCATGCTGGAGTTTAACTTTTGTTTCAATATTGTGTTCAGAAAAGTCATCCCAACCTCCATAATTACATTTTCTACACTACAGTGTTAATTCAAAGTGTTTATCAACTCAGCACATCAATAGGAAACTTACATTTAATTCTCTTATGTTGCAGGTGGAGTAGTGAAAAGGGTTGGCACTGTGGCTGTCCAAGTAAAGTTCTGTGATACACTTTGACTCTAATTGTTTGCAGTCAGTGCATTACAGAACTTTATTTTGGGAGTTAATGCTCTGGGCCTGAGGGAAATAAATCTACCATCTGGAGAGCGGGAGCATTATTCCACAACATGGCCACTTGCAGACTTCAATAGGGAAACTCCTTGTCACAAATTTTTTTCTAAGAATAAACTTTCTTTTGACAATGACATGCCTCGTGAGTTTTCACCTACTTGTGAATGTATTTATTTGCTTAGAATTAAGACTCACTTTGGTATGTTGGTATCAGAGTGAAATGACTGAATTTATGACTGAAAAGGGGAGTAGTAGATTGTTGAATCACTTTCTATAGGGTGACCCAGCGAGCCATATGGAAACTCCAGACTCCAGTCATCCCTCATGTTCACTTTGTCATGTGACTCATGGAGGTGAGAAAGTTAAACAAGAGCAGTTTAAATGTTCAAACCTCTTTTTCAGTGACCTGGATCCTAATGTATGGGTCCTACCACATATTAATGAACCTAATAAAAACCCATAAACATTGATGTCAAATATTTGAAAGGATTATTTTCTGTTGTGTATTGACATTGTATCCTGTGAATGGAAGTTATGTCTAACTATCTGTTGTATCATTCATTGCTGGAGTGTTGCAAATATAAATATAATAAACTATTTCAGAGATTTATGACAGCCAATAGGAAGGTAGGATGAAACGTTGCTATTCTGCAGTGTAGGCTGTCTGTCCAAGCAGTCTGAATCAGCGGTTCTTTCAAAGCAAACTTTTCACACACAAAAGTGCAATAACATCACTGGTTCTATAAAGGGCACAAAACTTGTTAGTCTAATTTAGAGATTCTCTGGAACTTTTGTATACTTGTTAGCGCTCACCAGCCAAATGTGATCCCCGAAAATTGCGTACTAAGTCACATGTGTAGATATGTGCTCAACGTCATTGCTCTGCTGTGTGTGCGCGTCTTACTAGCGGTCACTCAAATGGCGAGGGGCTGAAGCTCATTGGCTGGAACTCGAATTGCTAAGGGGCATGGGGGAAAAAGGGATTTCATGGATAATTGAGGTAAAACACTACATATGCTCATAGATTACACATGTATGAACTACACATTGATACGTCCGGTTCAAAGCGGGAGGATTTAAAAATAATACTACGGATTACGGTCCAAACACTTAAGACAGACCCTATCCCCTCAGCCTTAAAATTAAGTGGACACTTCTGAAGACGTGTCATGACGTCTGACGAGTATTCACTTGCAGGGCAAGGGAGAAAGGAAGACTTTTTAAATTTAGTTTCAGGCCCCGGATGACATTATTGTACACTCGCAAAGCCGACTAGAAACGACGGCTGAGGGGCTTACTGTTACACATTTCCCTTGCTTGGCTAATCATTTGGGCCACCCGCCAAGATTGCAACAGGGATCCCCCCCAAGGGCATAAGGCGAGTGTAAGTGGACGAGGGTGTGTCTTTTAAGTGTTTGGACCATGGCCCTAGTAGTTACCAAAGTTCCAGACCATATTTTTAAAGACACATGCACACATTCACATGCACACATTTAAGCAACATGGCATATTTTTCCTCCTATTAAATTAGATTACTTTCTTATAATAAAATCAACATTTTTCTCAGTGTTTTGAATTTCAGTTCTCCCAAAGCCCAGTTCATTCATCATGGTTAATATTTAGAGAGCTTTTGTGCTAAGCGTAAGTAATCATTAGGCTATCTGTGCACGTATCAAATATGTCTGAGAAAGAGGCAGTCACCGGCAGGCACAGCGAAAGAAGAGTTGCGTTGATGCATGTTGAGAATGCCATTCTTATAAACTCTGGAATTTCTTTCACTTGCCATTTCTCCTGAAAGGATGACCTCCGAACTATGGGCATCAAGTTTCCATGAACTAAAGACCTACTCTCAAACACGTATGAATGTAACTGACAGTCCAAATCAACATGCTTGTAAGCTCGTCCTATGCTACAAAACGTGTTATGGAGTGATGATAAGGGAAAACACATTCATTTATATTCTTCCAAGAATCAATATAATTTTTGGAATGACAATTGAACAGCAGTAAATCACACATTGTGCCTTGTAAAAATATTTGTCTAATATAAGCTTTTCCAGTGACTGTGACTCTCATCAACTAGATTCAGCTATGGGACTATATTTTTTAATTTTTTTCTTGAGCTGATGGTCTGGGGACCGGAACATAATTACAAATAATTTGACTGCGAATTCACTGCAAGAATCACAAACATATATAATATTTGACTAAAACATAATAATTTAAAACCTTGCTTACATCTGTCTCTCTATTATGCATGGAATACTTGGGAACAGATTTCTCAAATTAAAATCACTTGGAGCTCATCTCCAGGTGTTTTTACAGTATTTTATGTACAACAATAAAATATACAATTATATATATATATATATTTATTTATTATTATTTTTTGCTCAGAAAATGTGTTGGGCCAAATAAAACCACCCGCGCAAATTCGGCCCGCGGGCCGCCAGTTGGGGAAACGTGCTCTATGGACTACCAGCAATTCAATTAAAGTAACAGTAAAGATAGGCGATAATGTAACCAATTTTGCAACATTGTAATATGTATTGAAAACACAAATTAAATGCAAAGCATGATGGGATTTGAATACAATTTAGCTCATATCCTATTATCGCTGTGACAGCTGCCTTTCCGTGCACAAACACGGAAGCAGTATGGCGTCAAACAACAATAGCTCCGACAGGCAACGAATTGCACAGCAAAGATTAAGCAGAATTGCAGCGCATTTACATAAACATGAGGACGGTAACTCGGGAATTATCGCAAAAGAATGCAAAATCGATGCGACTGGTTCAACGGAAGAGAATAAAGGGACGGTGCCGAGAAAGAGGTAGGAATTGGCGGTGGTAATAGGGTAGAAGTGGCTGAATATGAGGGCTATACATACTGGCATGCTATCTTGTCATTTAAAAACACATCATTGGTGTCTTACAAACAGATCTCCCTTGACATATTATTTAGACATCTCTGCTTTAATTTAGCTAAGAAAATGAGCCAGCAGAATGTGCGGTAGTGGTCCTTAAACAAAGTGTTCATTCATTGAAGTGGGTGCGGCGGGACTGTATTCTATATTCTATGCTAATCTTTTTAATTGTAGTTAGCTAGGCTACTTATTTAAAATGTTTTTCAGTAATGTTTTGATCTCTCACCCTGTTGAAATTAAAGTTCAGGTCAATCCTACACTAGGATTGTACCAAATTTGTCATAGCTTGCCTGCGTTATATGACCCACACTAGCCAACTAAACTCCTAGATTTACGATGGAGTTGAGCGGCGACTAGTGTGGGCGGACTGGAGCTGCTACACCACATAAAATGCTTTTTCTTTTTTGTATTAAACAAAACTACTGATTTCAGAACCCAGAACCCAGAAGAATAGACTGGAATTACACACAAGTGTTCTGTTTAATTGCGGGCTATTCTTTTAGGTGCTGGAATTAGTAGGTTATGATAAACACTCATTGTATCTGACCTCGGAGCTCCAGTCTGACACCACTAGTCGTCGCTCAACTCCATCGTAAATCTAGGAGTTGAGTTTAATCGGCAAGACCCACACGAGCCGCTCGTGACAGTGGGCAGCTGAAGTTTATGTAAAACCACAAGATCAGCTTGCGACTATTTCAAGGTAGCCTATTCCATTATACATGTATATTGTTAGTTATAGCTAGTATAGTTAGTTATAGGGATCATTATAATGGTAATATATTTTTTTTTATATTCATTATATTTTTTTTAACTAGGCAAGTCTGTTAAGAACAAATTCTTATTTTCAATGACGGCCTAGGAACAGTGGGTTAACTGCCTGTTCAGGGGCAGAATGACGGATTTGTACCTTGTCAGCTCGGGGATTTGAACTTGCAACCTTTCGGTTACTAGTCCAACGCTCTAACCACTAGGCTACCCTGCCGCCCACACATATCACATTTTTATCTGGAGGTTAATGTTTTTCCAGATTCAGAAATGGGATAAAGTTGAGCAGTTAACTTTAAACTTGGATCTGATTTGGCCAAGACCTGTGGTGGTCTGACAATCAGTTCGTAACGAGACGAGTTGAATGTTAAAGCTTTCACAATCGTGCTGTAGTGACATAAAAATAAAATCAGGGTTACGTGCCTTGCTCAAGGGCAATTGTCACCTTATCAGCTCGGGTATTCGAACCAGCGACCTTTCATGTACAGGCCCAACGCTCCAACCGCTAAACTACCTACTACAGCTCGTGTCAGATATGCCTTAGACCACACTTCCATATTTGCATTTCTTAGAGGCTGTATTGCATGAACCACTCACCCATGTAACACTGAACAATCCATTATCCTGCATTTAACTGTGACGTGGCCTGTGTGAGGAAGTGTTACCATCGTTCTACCACAGGAATGTTAATGATTTATTGATGTATTATGTATGGCTCTTCATTGTGCAGTTGGGAAATGTTTTGTGGAGCGATGGGTAACGATGCTTCGTGGGTGACTGTTGTTGATGTGTGCAGAGGGTCCCTGGATCGAGCCCGGGTATGGGCGAAGGTCTTCATTGTGCAGTTGGGAAATGTTTGATATTAATATAGAATGTATGTTTTTTTTGAGAAGCAGAAGTGCTGAGGCTTATCTTAGATGAACCCTATAGGTGAGCTCCTGAGTGGAGCAGCGGTCTAAGGCACTGCAATCTCAGTGCTAGAGGCGTCACTACAGACCCTGGTTTGATTTCTAGGCTGTATCACAACCGGCCTTGATTGGGTGTCCCATAGGGCGGCGCGCTATTGGCCCAGCGTCGTTAGTGTTTGTCCCGGGGTAGGCCGTCATTGTAAATTTAACTGACTTTCCTAGTTAAAGGTTAAATAAATAACCTGTTGGTCAGTTAGGCTATGGGCAATTCCATGTTAACAGAGTGATGCTTAGACTCAGATTTCTCACTTTCAAATGTGTCAAACAAAAAACAAATATTGCAAAGTTAAACAAACCATACAACTGTATGCACAAGGATTACATTAAAATTAAAATCTTAAGTTATAGATTGAAAGCAAGTCTAAGAAAGAAAGACCCCGTGTGGCACAGTTGGTAGAGCATGGCACTTGCAAAGCCAGGGTTGTGGGTTTGATTCCCACGAGGGACCAAGGACAAACAAATATGAAAATGTAGGCACTCACTCCTGTAAGTCCCTCTGGATAAGTGCATCAGCTAAATGACTAAAATGTAAAGACATTTTTGATCGATTGTATGTGCGCTAATTCCCATTCTATAATTTTAGTTAAAAACAGTTGAAAAGTACAATGTTTTTGGTTATTGAAAAGATGTTTCACAGTGGTTTAGCAGGTACAGTGATTCTCTACACTATATATTGCTTGTTTTGTCACAAACTGAAATTAGGCGAACTATTCCAATTTTAGCAACCAGGAAATGGCTGAGTGATTTCTGCATATTGCAGCCCTTTAAAAAAGAAAATATGTAAGTGAAAAATCTGAGTCTCAGCATCACTCAGCATCACTCAGCATCACTCAGCATCACTCAGCATCACTCAGCATCACTCTGTTACTGTGGAATTGCCCCAATGCCACCTTTCTTGCGCGATGAGTTTGGTTTAACCTGGAAGCCAGATTTCTGCTGGTTTGTTGGTCTCTCTCTATTGCCAAATGTATGGTCATTTTGTGCTGACGAGTGGCCCAAAAATGTTTTTAATTATGACAATAAATTATAAAGCTGTCTATGCCTAATTCTCCAGTGTGAGCCCACCCCCATTTTCCAATGTAAAAATAATGTTGAGTACAACTTGTATTGTTATCTGTACGCATAAATGTTACCTTCATGAATTTACCCTCATTGCTCACATTTTGTAGAATTGCGCTTATCACTGGAGAGTAGGAATGTTCCCTGCTACAAAGCTGGGCTAACTGGTCCTAGTCTTGCTGGAATGTCAGTCTGGATTGGACCTACTTCATAAACAACCTATACATTTGCACCCATCGTTTCAAATGGCATTTTAACCTTCTTTTAACCTTCTTAATTTTTTATATATATATATATATTTTAGTTACAATTCAGAGTTTGTAAAATCAACAGTCTAACTTCTTGACTTATTGACTCATTCTGTTGTAATAACTTGATGGCAGCCACAAAACAAGGCTACTTTTTGAACAAGGCGCTGATCTAGCAGCTAATTACTAGCCTAATGGTCTGGTCATCATCATGCAGTGTAATATTTGTTTCCGTAGCTTCAAAAGATTCCCCCAGCTCTTTGAGGCCAGACGGCCGTTGCTTCCATTTAATTATACAATAAATTCATTCATCTCTGGACAGTTGTATTCTTCTGCTTGTTGAGGTTGTGACAGGACATCACAGAGTTGTGTTATGGTCCGTTGAGATGACAGGCTGTGATAGACTGGCATTGAGAGTATGTCGCTCTCTCTCTCATTTCCCAGGCTCCTCATAAATTACACTGGCTGCCTGTTTGGCAGGCAGTCCTCATGGGTTTTTCTCAACCATGTGTACCAACTTAAGGTATGGATCCCTCCTAGGGGTAGTGGCCTGTTTCCTCTGGCCGGCTGCCGTAGTGGCCTGTTTCCTCTGGCCGGCTGCCGTAGTGGCCTGTTTCCTCTGGCCGGCTGCCGTAGTGGCCTGTTTCCTCTGGCCGGCTGCCGTAGTGGCCTGATTCCTCTGGCGAGGAATATCTGAAAAGCATTCCCTTGGCATGAGCGTAGTGATTTAACACAGACGAAGAAACACATTTACTAAACTGTCAGTTTTATTATTTTTTATTATTCAGTAGATATATGGAGATACTAAAATTCTGCCTGATACTGTCAGTTCAGTGTTCAAACTTGTTTCTTGAATCCTCTCACCTGATTTAGCATAATGCTAAGCCGAAAATGGTATTTATTTGGAACACTTTTCGGAGGATATACCCAACCTTCGTTGGCCACACCTTTTCTCCTAATGATCATCATCTGTGGTTATTCATCATGCTGCTCCCCCTTGGAATGAGATCTAAGCCACTCTCTGTCTAATGACTGCTGTTCATGCTGTTTGAAGGTAACAGGTTTTCTTCCCCATTTGTTAATGTGCCTACAGGCTTTTGTAGTTGGCTGTGTGTAGTCCACAGGGGAACGACCACCTCTGAGACCAGGCCTAGGTGTGACTGGAGCTTCCCATACTGCAATACACTAAGGAAGAGCCACGGCGTGGAAAGCCCATTTTGAATAACAGCAAGCCATGATGTGGAAAGCCCATTTTGAATAACGGGAGAGCCACGACGTGGAAAGCCCATTTTGAATAACAGAGAGCCACGACGTGGAAAGCCCATTTTGAATAACAGCGAGCCATGATGTGGAAAGCCCATTTTGAATAACGGGAGAGCCACGACGTGGAAAGCCCATTTTTGAATAACGGGAGAGCCACGACGTGGAAAGCCCATTTTTGAATAACGGGATAGCCACGACGTGGAAAGCCCATTTTTGAATAACGGGAGAGCCACGACGTGGAAAGCCCATTTTTGAATAACGGGAGAGCCACGACGTGGAAAACCCATTTTTGAATAACGGATGGCAAAACAAGGGAACTACAACACATTCCCCATTTGCAAATAGACCACTAATCCAAATACTAGCCTACTGTGCAACAGGATGTCAAGTATGAGGGTGCAAGTCATTGGTCTTTTAAAAGTGCTTCCTTGCATTGTCTTGGTCCCTTGACATTTGACCTGTGTCGTCACTGACAGCGTTATTACAGCATTAGCTTCTACTACTAACATTAACTAAATTGACCAACTGTTTCTTGTTCTCTCCCAGGCAGGAGATTATGAAGTGGAATGGCTGGGGGTACAGTGACTCCAAATTCCTCTTTAACAAGAACGGTCGAGCAGAATTCACAGGCAAAAGGTACAGAATACTGTCTCAACATTTTCAACTGTTGTTTTACTCTCACGGAAGAAAATCTGGATTGTCTCAGACGATCTGTAGGCTAAATAATCTATTCACATGTGTTGATAGAATTCTCAGTCTTAGTTGTTCACTCCTTTGCACAGGCTACCACCTAAAACTGGTTCCCGACATTTCTTGATTTTTAATGTATTTAAATAGTTGATTTTTGGCGTACTCGTTTGACATTTCACTGCATTGTTAGGAGTCAGTAACATAAGCGTTTCACTGCACCCGCTATAACTCCTGCTGAACTGTGTGCCAAACGTGGGTTTCCACAAACTCGGTCCTGGTGCCCCCTCATGGATGCATTTTTGTGTGTTTTTGCCCTAGCATAACACAGCTGACTTAAATAACCAACTCATCATCAAGCTTTGATTATTTGAATCAGCTGTGTAGTGCTAGGGCAATAAACAAAAGGGCCAGGATCGAGTTTCGGGGAAAACCCTGGTGTACATTATCAATAGACTTTTGATTTGAAAACCTCCCACTCCTCTCCAGCCTCATTCAGAGTGGGGTACTAGTGCCACCTAGTGGCTGGTATCGGTACTCTGTTTATCATGTTTTGATTTAGTCCCAGACATCCGGTCAATGAGTGGGATTATCAACTGTTTGAAACTGCCCTTATTACCTTTCATGGAATGTTTCTTCTTACCATTGACTAGGGGTTGGTGCTTTTGTTTTGTTTCTACTAACAGTTGTCATGGGAACAATTGTTGGAAATATGTTGAGTGCTGATGTGTGAAGTGATCAGTTTGAATCTCTGTGCGTTTTTTTTTTTTAAGAAGCCTAAGTTATTGTCTCTCAAATCTCTCTGATAACGAGGGTATGACTTGAATGCACACTGGCTGCAGAATGGATCTGTTTTCTTTGGCACAACACCTTCTGTTCTGAACCTTTTATCTTTGTCCTGTATGATCGAGGCAGAGATGGTGGCGTATGGGTTTCGGAACAGAAAGCCTGTCAGACTTAAAAGCCAAGCGACGTGATGTGATTTTTACAGGATGCTGAGTAGCAAATGGTTCCTCTGTTAGTCTTTACTAGAAGTTGTATCAACGACATTTCCTGTTCTGTGCTTTCTCATGCGTGGTTTGAGAGATGGAAGAAATGAACGTGAATGAGAATTCTCCTCTTTTCATTAAGGAGTGTCTTTTAATGGTCTGCTGGACAAAGACGGACTACAGTTCCCTGGTGTGTTGGCCTCTACTGTGCCAGCAGTTAGATTATACAGCGTCTGGCCTGGGCTGGCGCCACAGGGACAGCGTGGTCACTAGGCTCACCTAATAACCTCTAAGCTCAAACAACCACACACCGACTCCATACCCATAACAGACCGTATGTATTTCAGCAGTTCCCCAGCGTAACACCTATGTCAGAGGGGATGTGTTTATGATTTGGGTAAAGATATCTTTTAAGCCTGTGTGTTTTTTGGTTCATTGCAGGTATAGGCTAAGTGGGATGACCCTGCCCAGTTTGCAGGACTGGTTTGAAAATACCTTTGGTGCCAGTGTGAAGCATAAAAGCCCTGCGACAGTAAGTGCCGTTGGTTTTCAACCCCCATGTTTCCTGTTGGTGTGAATTCCAATGACGGCAGCCGGCGACCAGTTAATGGCTCCTCCTCCTCCCATGTCTTTGTCCCAGCCACTCCTGAATGCCAGCGCTGTGCCGCCGCCCAGACTGAACGAGGCATTCGTAGAGAACCTGAAGGCCACAAGCATCCCATTCTCCAATGAGGCGGAGGACAGGGTGTTCCGTGCCCACGGTGAGGCATGCTGGGAATGCTCCGGTCCTGCAGGGGACTGGGTCTCATACAGACAGTGTGTGATGCCATCTTTAGTCTTACACATGCGGTACATAGACACACAACAGTATTATGAACATCGCACTAATTCTACTGATCATACAATCATAATTGCTTTTGTTGTAGTATATATATTTTTTAATTACTTTGTGTTAACAGGTCATTGCCTACATGAAATCTTTGCTCTCAGAGAAGGGAAGAAATTTGAGCGTGTTCCAGACATGGTGGTGTGGCCAAGTGAGTTTTACATCAACTCACGTTTCCACCCCCTCCCTCCCTCCCACAATGCATTGCTTCTCTTCATCCTGGCTCAGGTTTTTATTTTAAGGGTTAATCTCTGCCGAGGCATAGGGATATTGATATGTATGAGAGGTGGCTTAATAAGAAGCGTCAGGGGGAGGGCGTTGGACACCCAGTACACCAGGCCCAGCACAGTATCGTCATGGATCATGGCAGATCGCTACAGTTACGGCTGGCACCTTTTTATCATGCAAATTTGTGTTGACTGATGGCTGGAATTTGATTTAGCAGACTCTGTGCCGTTGCTACTCTTGTTATCGATGTAACACTAACATATAGCTGTGTGTTTAGAAAATGACACGGGATAAAATGCCCATCCAAGATATTGTTCTGTATCCTATGCCTCTGCAGACTGCCACAACGATGTGGTGAAAGTTGTGGAGCTGGCGTGCAAGCACAATGTTTGTTTGATACCATACGGCGGTGAGTCTTTCACTGTTGCAAACCCAATATTATAATGTTTTGATTTATGTTTTTTACAAACTTTACAATATATTTTTGATTAGAATGGTATGCCCTGTTTTTTTTTTTTTTTCCTTGTGGCCTGACCAGGGAAAGTGCTGGTTATAGCCTGCTGCTAGGACCCAGAGCTTTCCCCCTGGTGATGTCCTAACCCTAACCCCTCTCGTCTCCTGTCCCCCATCCAGGAGGTACCAGTGTGACCAGTGCTCTAGAGTGCCCCCCGGAGGAGACCCGCTGCATCGTCTCTCTGGATACTTCCCAGATGGTGGGGAATGAACTGACTTGGAGACAGTACACATTAGATCCACTCTGAGAGTCGCACATCTGTAAACAATGCTTTTATTCCATACAAGGATCTGCTCCACAAAGCCCTTTGTCTCAACACAACTGTACTGTTTCTATAGTAACAAGTATACACTGCGTACCCTTTTTTCTCCCTCAGAACAGCCTCAATTTGTCAGGGCAAATGTGTCAAAAGTGTTCCACAGGGATGCTGGCCCATTTTTGACTCCAATGATTCCCATAGTTTTGTCAAGTTGGCTGGATGTCCATTGGGTGGTGGATCATTCTTGATACACACAGGGAAACTGTTGAGCGCGGAAAAACCCAGCAGCGTTGCAGTTCTTGACACAAACCTGCTGCGCCTGGCACCTACTACCATACCCTGTTCAAAGACACTTCAATGTTTTGTCTTGTCCATTCACCCTCTGAATGGAACACATTCTCAATGGATGTCTCTATTGTCTGAAGGCTTATAAATCCTCCTTAACCTGTCTCCTCCCCTTCATCTACACTGATTGAAGTGGATTGAATAAGTAACGTCATTAAGGGATCATAGCTTTCAACCTGGTCAGTCTGTCATGGTAAGAGCAGGTGTTCATAAGGTTTTTGTACTTAGAGTAAAACCTTGTATCTGTATGTGAATGATGCATCTTAGTTTTACAGACCGTATAACGTCTTGCACAAGATCAGCTGGCTATATACTCTCTGTATGGACAATAGAAAGCCAAGTGTTACGGGCCATTTCTTTTGCGACGTTAGAGCTTTTTTTTTGTTGCTGTGAATGTCTGACGCTCTCACAACAGGATAGATGGGGGTCGGTCAGCCCTGAGGACGCTCTCACAGCAGGATAGATGGGGGTCGGTCAGCACGGAGGACGCTCTCACGGCAGGATAGACGGGGGTCGGTCAGCACGGAGGACGCTCTCACGGCAGGATAGACGGGGGTCGGTCAGCACGGAGGACGCTCTCACGGCAGGATAGACGGGGGTCGGTCAGCACGGAGCGGGGGTCGGTCAGCACGGAGGACGCTCTCACGGCAGGATAGGGGGTCGGTCAGCACGGAGGACGCTCTCACGGCAGGATAGACGGATAGACGGGGGTCGGTCAGCACGGAGGACGCTCTCACGGCAGGATAGACGGGGGTCGGTCAGCACGGAGGACGCTCTCACGGCAGGATAGACGGGGGTCGGTCAGCACGGAGGACGCTCTCACGGCAGGATAGACGGGGGTCGGTCAGCACGGAGGACGCTCTCACGGCAGGATAGACGGGGTCGGTCAGCACGGAGGACGCTCTCACGGCAGGATAGACGGGGTCGGTCAGCACGGAGGACGCTCTCACGGCAGGATAGAGGGGGTCGGTCAGCACGGAGGACGCTATAGACGGGGGTCGGTCAGCACGGAGGACGCTCTCACGGCAGGATAGACGGGGGTCGGTCAGCACGGAGGACGCTCTCACGGCAGGATAGACGGGGGTCGGTCAGCACGGAGGACGCTCCTATATCCACGTCAAAGCTTATTCAGACGTCCAGCTGTCTCACTCTCTTTATCTTACTTTCGGAGAATCATAAATTTGCTAAACTTTTTCCTCAGAGAAAAATACTGTGAGGGAAGGAAACCCAATCGGAAACAGCATTTAGTATCAGTACTGTATCATAGAACTGTTGGACAGCTGTCTACCCAGGTGATGTATTGGCGGTCTGGACATTGCTAGTCCAGCAGTCACTGAGGAGGTGACGTAAATACCCGTGCGCTGGGTCAAGGGTCACAGGGCATAGCGGGTCTGAGGGAGTCACATGAAAGACTGTGTATGACCGCAGGAGACACTTTATTACCTCTGGAGAATGAATGATGGCTCAAGCTGTTCCGGGGGTGACTGGAGAGGGTAACCTTTTGGAATCTGACTAACACTGTGTCCTCCCCACGGCCCAGTCTTCTGCTAACGACAGCCACATGTTCGTATGTCACAAGGTGCTACTGAAATACCCCCTCCCAAAACACGAGCTTGGTTGTTATTACCTTTCTCGTTGATAGATATTGTGGTCACCGTAGCATCAGGCTTTTTCTCACAGTCATTATAAAAGGCTGCATACTGGCCTTTTTTGGAGGTTCTAGAACGAAGATGTTTTTGATGTAATTAATTTGGTGAATGCAGTTTTAGAGAACATCCTTGGATATGCTGTCAACACTACTACTCCAATCATTAAAATTCTCTCCCTCTAACCTGTATGGGATGTATCCGACACAGCATGCTTTTCATCAGGGCTAAACTTAAGGCATTGTGTTTGTCCTAGTGGTCTAAACCAGGGATGATCAACGAGATTCAGCCGCGGGATCGGGGAGCCAGAACATAATTACAAATCATTTGTAGACCGCAGATTGACTGCAAGAAGCCCAAACCGATATATTTGACTAAAACATAATAATTTAAAGCCTTGCTTACATTTGTATATGATCACCTGTCTTTCTATTCTGCGTAGAATACTTGGGAACAGATTTATCAAATTTAAATCACTTGGAGCTGATCTCCAGGTGTTTTTTTTTTTTTTTATAGTATTTTATGTCCGACAATAGAAAACTCCATAAAACCACCTGTGGGCCACCAGTTGGGGAACTTGGTCTAAATGATGTAAGCAGTGAAATGTTTTGAGCTCATTAGTTTTGTCTTTATCTGCAGAACCGCATATTGTGGCTCGACGAGAAGAATTTAGTCGCCCACGTTGAAGCTGGCATCATCGGTCAGGACCTGGAGAGATTAGTAAGTGCCTTGCCCTCATACATACTAAGCCATTTCATGCTGAATGATCTCCCATGCAAGGGCTCATTGTTGCAAGGATGGGTAAGTATTTTTTATTTGACCTTTTATTTAACTAGGCAAGTCAGTTAAGAACAAATTCTTATTTTCAATGACTGTTTAACTGCCTTGTTCAGGGGCAGAACGACAGATTTGTTCCTTGTCAGCTCAGGGATTTGAATTTGTCCAACGCTCTAACCACTAGGCTACCCTGCCGCCCCAAGTATAAGCTGTCTTCTACAGGATCTTTCACCTGTAGCCTGCCATGCCTCTCTCCACCCTGGGTTAATGGTTTCCAGGGAGTGCAGAGATCCTATGCTAGGCAGGTCTGAATAGGAGAAGAGGTAACTACGTTTAGAGCTTGAGGCTCGGGCGATGAGCAGATGGCACCATCAAGCTAATTTCGAAAAATTGAGAAGGAGGCTGTGTTTGACGTGAAGGAATGCGTGCTCTGTGTCTCAAACTGGCTCCACCTTTGCATATAGAGGGGCCATTTTGACGGAGCAGATGGCTCTGCATTAAAAGCTGCCTGTCGGGGAGAGCAGTGCCATGAACGCACGGCCTGACTCCTCACGTCACCTGGTAGACGGGAGCCATTAGAGTAGGCCATGCCTGCATGCTGCTGGGGCCCGGCACCGAGACCAGGGGCCCGGAACCGAGACCAGGGGCCCGGAACCGAGACCAGGGGCCCCGGAACCGAGACCAGGGGCCCCGGCACCGAGACCAGGGGCCCCGGCACCGAGACCAGGGGCCCCGGCACCGAGACCAGGGGCCCCGGCACCGAGACCAGGGGCCCCGGCACCGAGACCAGGGGCCCCGGCACCGAGACCACATCTGAAGCTACATCTTTTTACTCCCCCCTTTCAGTTTTTCTTCTCCTCCACTTATATTTTGTGGTTCATTTTAGGCTGTTGTAAAAAAAAAAAAAAAAATATGGTGTCATAAAGCCCATCATTTGAACATAAAAGCCCCTTAACAAGCCCATCATTTGAACATGAAAGCCCATCATTTGAACATGAAAGCCCCTTAACAAGCCCATCATTTGAACATGAAAGCCCCTTAACAAGCCCATCATTTGAACATGAAAGCCCCTTAACAAGCCCATCATTTGAACATGAAAGCCCCGTAACAAGCCCATCATTTGAACATGAAAGCCCCTTAACAAGCCCATCATTTGAACACAAAAGCCCCTTACAAGCCCATCATTGAATCCAGTGGTGGAAGAGGAATTTGATTGTGATTTGGTTTCATATTTAAAATTGTTGTGGTTTTAGTGGTTTACACCAGGAGTTGGGTGCATGTTTTGTTTTTTTGCCTTAGCACAACATGGCTTACTCAAATAATCACAGCTTGCTGAGGATGAGTTGGTTATTTGAATCAGCTGTGTAGTGCTAGGGCAGAAACCCAAAACGTGCACCCGTGGGGTTGCCAGGACTGAGTTTGGTCTAACCTCTGCTCCTATGAATACTGATGAGTGGTTCTTTGTCACTCTCCCTCTTCCCCAGCTCAACGAGAGTGGTTACTGTATGGGGCATGAGCCAGACTCCATGGAGTTCAGTTCGCTGGGCGGCTGGGTGGCTACTAGAGCATCAGGCATGAAGAAGAACGTATATGGTAACATTGAGGACCTGGTACGTTCCCTCTCTGTGACTAACTCTGATCTTACTGGGCGATTTGTAAATGGACAAAAGGTTGTAACGGGAAGTTGCAGGTGAGCCAATCAAAACAGACTTGCGTCATGCTAATGTATGGGAACCATTCTATTTGGATTTCCTGTGACGAAGGAGCCTGCTTGTTTTGTTTAAGCTCTGCCAATGATTGACCAAATTTAGCCTTGAATAGGAACTCGGCAACCGAAATGGCGCTTGTTTTAACCTGGCTATTTCATCACTCTTCTCTGCTGTGATTTTAAAGTCAAGCTAAGTGACTTGAGCTGCCATCTTGTTTGTCGTATGTCCAGGTGATCCACATAAAGGCGGTGACCCCTCGAGGGGTGATAGAGAAGAGCTGCCAGGGGCCACGCACGTCCACTGGGCCAGACATCCACCACTTCATCCTGGGCTCAGAAGGTAAGACTCACCTCAACACTCCTCCCAGGGATCATGACTTCAACAAGATTGTAAGTCGACCCTGTCTGTGCAGTGTGTGTGTGTATAATGTAATAACCTGACTGGCTAACTTCATCCAGGGTGGGAGAAGAGATGCAGTTATGGGGGGGGGTGGGGGGTATTGGTTTTGGGCCTCTGTGTGTCATGTCCTTGTCCCCCACCCCTTCTGTCCCACCCTGTCCTAGTGAGAGCCCAGTGACAATACTGCCATATGCCAGGTTGAGGAAGTGCAGGGACTCCTGGGCACTGCAGTGCTCAACAGCTGTGGATACATGCGCCTAACAAAGCACTGCAAGCTGTTTACTGACTATACACTGGGAGCCGGGCAGAGCTCTCCATCTGGACTCATTACAATGTTTACTTAAAGCACATCTGCTAATGAAAGCCTAACTAATAATGTATTTAATTTAGACCATCTTTTTTTTTTTTTTTTAAATGACCTTCAAATCAGTGACAAAAATAGTTTGAAGTAAATATGTCTGTCTGTCTGTCTGTCTCTGTCTCTCTCAGTTCTACCTCCACCACAGTGTGGGTGTGACAGGCCCCCTGAGAGGAGGCCCAGGGTATGTGATCATGATTGAGTCACATCATTACTGTGTGAATTCAGAGCAAAAATAGTCCAAGACAGCGTATGGCTCCACTTGACCTGACGATATGTAATTATTGTGGATATTTTCTCAGTCTCAACGTTCATAAACAGTCATTTAAGTCTTTAGGAAAACATCTGTTTTTTTTTTAATGGAAATAATTTTGCTAAGTATTGCACTACATAGTAGGGAATAGGGTGCCATTTTGGACATGGAGAGCTTCCTCTTGGTAGGGAGGATTCCACCTGTCACTAAACCAAGGTGGAACATAACCCATAAAGCGGCAGAAACAGTGGATACTCTGTGGGGTCAGGGGTCATGCTGGGTGGCGTAATGAGGACTTGGTGTCCCGGGACTTCCCTTGATATGCACCTGTTTTTTTATTTCCTCGAACCCCCCAGTCGATGGATCTCACTGGACTCCTGTGAGCAGCATGACACCAGATAACGGGAGAGAATTAACATATACGGTGGTTAAAAACGACGGGGCGCCCACTGCCGGTGAGGTAGTGGTTTAAAAACGACAGGGCGCCCACTGCCAGTGAGGTAGTGGTTTAAAAACGACAGGGCGCCCACTGCCAGTGAGGTAGTGGTTTAAAAACGACAGGGCGCCCACTGCCAGTGAGGTAGTGGTTTAAAAACGACGGGGCGCCCACTGCCAGTGAGGTAGTGGTTTAAAAACGACGGGGCGCCCACTGCCAGTGAGGTAGTGGTTAAAAACGACGGGGCGCCCACTGCCAGTGAGGTAGTGGTTAAAAACGACGGGGCGCCCACTGCCAGTGAGGTAGTGGTTTAAAAACGACGGGGCGCCCACTGCCAGTGAGGTAGTGGTTTAAAACGACGGGGCGCCCACTGCCAGTGAGGTAGTGGTTAAAAACGACGGGCGCCCACTGCCAGTGAGGTAGTGGTTTAAAAACGACGGGCGCCCACTGCCAGTGAGGTAGTGGTTTAAAAACGACGGGGCGCCCACTGCCAGTGAGGTAGTGGTTAAAAACGACGGGCGCCCACTGCCAGTGAGGTAGTGGTTAAAAAACGAGGGGCGCCCACTGCCAGTGAGGTAGTGGTTTAAAAACGACGGGCGCCCACTGCCAGTGAGGCAGTGGTTTAAAAACGACGGGCGCCCACTGCCAGTGAGGCAGTGGTTTAAAAACGACGGGGCCCCACTGCCAGTGAGGTAGTGGTTTAAAAACGACGGGGCGCCACTGCCAGTGAGGTAGTGGTTTAAAAACGACGGGGCGCCCACTGCCAGTGAGGTAGTGGTTAAAAACGACGGGGCGCCCACTGCCGGTGAGGTAGTGGTTAAAAACGACGGGGCGCCCACTGCCGGTGAGGTAGTGGTTAAAAACGACGGGTGGGTAAGCGCTGATCGCCTTTCTCAGTGAGCTAAGTAATGCTCTCTATACTTTCAATGCATTTTTCTGCAAAATGTGTGTAAATGTCACTTTTAAAAAAACTGCGGTTTAGATGCTCTTCTCTACACCACTGGTCATCACCCGCCCAAAGGCTGCTAGGAATGTTATAGCATCATTTTAAGTAACTCAATAAAACACAACCAGGCTATCATTTTAAAACCATTATTCTATGAGACCCTTTGTTTCTGTGACATGTGCGCCCCTGCGTTTTCCCCCTAGGAACCCTTGGTGTGGTTACCGAGGTAACGATGAAGATCCGACCAATCCCAGAGTACCAGAAGTATGGCTCGGTGGTCTTCCCTAACTTTGAGGCAGGCGTGGCCTGCTTACGAGAGGTTGCCAAGCAGGTCAATTACATTTCCATCTTGTGTTTGTACGGTATGGTCTTTCCTATTGAAGACCTCCTGTATACTGACAACATTTTAGTTCACATCTATCCAATCACATGAAAAAGTGACTTGTAGTTGTGATCTTTAATCTTTTGGTTATATGACAGTATGTACAGTAGCTAAACTATGCAGATCAATGATATATTGTTGTGATTGGCAGACCCCTAATTCTGGGAAGGGATGATAATGAAGCGTGTCCCGCTCTGATTGGGTAGTGCTGATGCAGCCATTATCGATGACTGCATGCGTATGGTTTATGCAGCTCCAATCCTTGGTTAATCCTGTGGTTTAGTTTAACACACAATGAAGGAATCCACCATTTTGAGCACTGGCTTGTCATGGACGTATCCACACACTACCAGGAATATCTACTTGTGCCTCGAGGTTGTGTAGCAACTGTTATTTCAAAGGTTTTTTTTTCTCTCAATTTCGAAAGGTAATGCAGATCAAAACTTCACGACAACAGTGTATGGGATGGGGAAATGTTTACCATGTTTAACACATGCTCCTGAATGAGTTTGTTGTTGTTGTTGTTGTTGTTTTTCTCTCCCAGAGGTGTGCACCGGCTTCCATCCGGCTCATGGATAACAAACAGTTTCATTTCGGTAAGTCAACATCGTTCTGAACCATTTGATCCCTGTAAAGAAACCGTTTTGATACAGAGCCTTCAGAGCGTATTCACACCCCTTGACTTATTCCACATTTAGTTGTTGTTACAGCCTGAATTCAAAAGTGATTAAATTGTTTCGTTTTTTTTCTCACCCATCTACACACTATACCCCGTAATGACAAAGTTTAAACATGTTTTAAAAATGTTTGCAAATGAAATGCAGAAATATCTCATTTACATATGTATTCACACCCCTGAGTCAATACATGTAGAATCACCTTTGGCAGTGATTACATCTGTGAGTCTTTCTGGGTAAGTCTCTAAGAGCTTTGCACACATTGATTGGACAATATTTGTACATTATATGTTTTTTTTAATTGTTCCACCTCTTGTAAATTTGGTTGTTGGTTATTGCTAGACAGCCATTTTCCAGTCTTGCCATAGATATTCAAGTGGATTTAAGTCAACTGTAACTAGGCCACCCACATTCAATGTCCTCTTGTTAAGCAACTCCAGTGTATATTTGGCCTTGTGTTTTAGGTTATTGTCCTGCTGAAAGGTGAATGTCTCCCAGTGTCTGTCAGAAAGCAGACTGAACCAGGTCTTCCTCTAGGATTTTGCGTGTGCTTCGCTCTATTCCATTTTATTTTTATCCTGGAAAAACTCCCTAGTCCTTGCCGATGACAAGCATACCCATAAACTGCAGCCAACACCATTCTTGGAAATATTAAGTTATACTCAGTGACGTGTTGGATTTGCCCCAAACATAACGCTTTGTATTCAGGACAAAGTTGATTTCTTTGCCACATATATTTTGAAGTTTTACTTTTGTGCCTTATTGCAAATAGGATGCATGTACATGCTAACGTCTTTCACTCTGTCAATTAGGTTAGCATTGTACACGAACTACAATATTGTTGTCCTTAGATTTTAATGACTGTGATAGGAGAAAACTAACTGTTTAAGTCACCAATGGCCTCATGGTGAAATCGCTGAGTGGTTTCCTTCTTCTCCGGCAACTTAATTAGGAAGGACAACTGTATCTTTGTAGTGACTGGGTGTATTGATACCAGTCAAAGTGTAATTAATAATTTCACTATGCTCAAAGGGAAATTCAATGTTTACTTACAAAAAAATGTTAACCATCTACTAATAGTAGATAATAGGTGCCCTTCTTTTGCAAGGCCTTGTACATCCTTCCTGGTCTTTGTGGTTGAATCTGTGTTAGAAAGTCACTGTTCGACTGAGGGACCTTTCAGATAGTTGTATGTGTGAGGTACAGAGATGAGAGTTATTCAAAAATCACTTATTGCACGCAGTGAGTTTAAGCAACTTAAGTGACTTGTTAAGCACATTGTTACTCCCGAATTTATTTAGACTTGAGAGGCTCCCGAGTGGCACTGTGGTTTTAAGGCACTGTATCGCAGTGCTGAAGGCGTCACTACATACCCTGGTTCGATCCCGGGTATCGCAACCGGCCGTGAGTCCCTTTGGCCCAGCATCGTCCGGGTTAGGGGAGGGTTTGACCGTGGTATGCCGTCGTTGTAAATAAGAATTTGTTCTTAACTGACTTGCCTCTTTTTTTTAAATAAATAAAAAATATATAAAAATACTTCCCATAACCAAGGTGTTGAATACTTATTGACTTATTAAGATATTTCAGCTTTTAATTTGTTGTTAATTTGTAAACCTTTTGGGAAAACTTAATTCCACTTTGACATTATGGGGTATTGTGTGTAGGCCAGTGATGACAAATGTCCATGTTAAATTCAGGCTGTAACACAACAAAATGTGGGAAAAGTCCAGCGGTGTGAAACAGGGCCTTCAGAAAGTATCTTTGTATCACATGGGAGCTCAGAAGTGAAGCCGTACTCTGACTGCTCTCTGGCTCTCCCCACTAACCTGTGCTTGGGACTGACCTTATTTTCATTTCTGATTCCTTCACTCTGCTGTTCTATTTTTTTTATTTTTTTTATTGGCCTGCTTTTGTGTGCGTCTCTTTACCCAACTGGAATCCATTTGAGAAAAGACCACTGCATTGGCAGCGTTTCTTCACAATGCTTTTTTCTTTCGCCCTCTGCTGCGTTACTCCGCCCTCTGCTGCGTTACTCCGCCCTCTGCTGCGTTACTCCGCCCTCTGCTGCATTACTCCGCCCTCTGCTGCGTTACTCCGCCCTCTGCTGCATTGCATTGAGTTCAATTGATTGTTATTTCACCAGTGGAGTAGCTAGCTGCACGCACGACTTGTGGATTGAAGCCCGATAGAAAAATGACTGGGGGAACAATTTTAAGCAGTTGTTATATTGAAATTTTACAAAATTGTTTCTTGAGGTCTGGTGGAAGGAATCAGGCGTTGGTGCCAGACATCTTTTTAAAGTTCTTCAGTCCCCTGGGATCTCATTACGCTCCCTATATTCCCACTTCTTAGCTTTAAGCAGGCAAGAGGAAGCTATTCAGGTTTCTCACTAATATCTTAACCTCAGTCAGGGCTCTATGATAGGACACCTTCTTGGGCTTAATAGTGCCTTGTCCTCCCTTTTTTTGAATCACCCTGTCTGCTGAGTGAAGGGGTCTGCTGTATTTCAGAATGGGACAAGTAGTATAAAATACAGGGCCACGTATCTCAATATGCTAGTCAGATGAGAATGGCAATTAAATGTGCATTAAAGAGAGAAATTGACCCCCTATATGTATAATCACCCTCTCTTTCTGGTCACTGAGTATTTCATTAAAGGGTGATGGCTGCAGGACACCTAAAGATCCACAATCAGATTTAGAATGGAAACAATGAGGAAACGAAGTGATGAAGAGACCGAAACAGAGGGGAAGGAATGAAGTGTTGAGACTCAGGACTCTACCCTGCTGTGAAGTGTTGAGGCTCAGGACTCTACCCTGCTGTGAAGTGTAGAGACTCAGGACTCTACCCTGCTAAGTGTAGAGACTCCTCTACCCTGCTGTGAGGTGTAGAGACTCAGGACTCTACCCTGCTGTGAAGTGTAGAGACTCAGGACTCTACCCTGCTGTGAAGTGTAGAGACTCAAGGACTCTACCCTGGACTGTAGAGACTCAGGACTCTACTGCTGTGAAGTGTAGAGACTCAGGACTCTACCCTGCTGTGAAGTGTAGAGACTCAGGACTCTACCCTGCTGTGAAGTGTAGAGACTCAGGACTCTACCCTGCTGTGAAGTGTAGAGACTCAGGACTCTACCCTGCTGTGAAGTGTAGAGACTCAGGACTCTACCCTGCTGTGATTGATAACCATCCCATCAGCTCCAGACCCTCATTTGTGCTTGTCCATGTCCGTTTTCTTGTGTCCGATCAGAAACAAACCAAGACGTGCGGTGGCTGGTGAAGACTGATGTAGCCATGTCAAGCCCCCCCCATTGGAAAGCTGCTGATTTATTGTCCCTGTTGCAGCCAGCCTACTGGTTACTTGTCAAGTTGCTCACGTTACCATTCATTTGCCTCAGTTTAAAAAAAAAATCCCAAACCCAAATAAATGTGACTGCTGCCCTGTTGGGAGTCCGGGAGGAAACGGGGAGGAGATGGGTGGGCTAAGATGAGACCAAATGTGTGAATAACTGACAGTGGTTTCTTTCAACTGTTTTGTCCAAAAGACAGAGGTCCACTTGGCTTTGAGTTGAGTGACTTGACCCTCTCTCTCTCTTTTTCTGTTTCCACAGGTCATGCCCTGAAACCTCAAGTGTCGTCCATTTTCACACATTTTGTTGAAGGGTTAAAGAAGTTCTACATCACCAAGGTAACGCGTTCTTAATGCTTTGGCATGAATCCCAACTCCTCCTCTTTATGTAATTTCTATTTTTTTGGGAAAGTGTTAAAGAAATGGTTATTTCCCTGTTTACCCCAGTTGAAAGGTTTCGACCCCCACCAGTTGGTGGTTGCCACTCTTCTGTTTGAAGGGGACCGCGAGAGGGTCCTGCAGCATGAAAAACGTGTTTATGACATCGCAAAAACATTTGGGTAAGTTGGTGGAGATAGGTGATCTGTCAGCTGGAGAGGGATTCTCCATTCAATATGTCTTCTACTTAAGCTACAACAGCAACAAAACTCTTTGACTTTCCCGACATGTTCAATGCTCTTGCACACGTGGAATTTCAGAAAACTCTTTGCCCTTCGTAACAACCCTGTAGACAACAAAGGCAAAACTAATCAATATACACGTGTGTGTGTGTGTGTGCTGTCCCAAAGGAGTCCGTGAGTAGGGACTTGGTAGTAAAACTGTGCTGCGAAGCCCCTGTGAGGTGCCTGAGGGCTGCTGGGCCCCAACCCGCCTGGAGCCACACAGTTCCACACCATTACAGAAGAATCAGCTCATACTGTAGCAACTCACTCCCTCCTTCCCTGGACACACCATCCTAGTTTCAAGTTGTATTAGTTGTATGTACAGGACGCGCGTGTGGGGCGCACCGTCCAACGGGACGCGCACCATCCAACGAAATACTTCCTTCAGGTTCCTCCTCGACAATGCAACAACAACAATAATCAAATATCAGAACATAAAGTACATGTCTCAGTAGAATAAACGTTATTAACATCACTATAATACAGGAAGGCACAATTTACTGTCCAATATTTCCACGTATCAGGGAAGGGGGGAATGTGCAGTGGTAGTATTTGGAGGGGACCTAGTCATCATAAACAAACCTTTCATTAAAACACCACCTAATGACAAATTCCATTCTATTGTTGGTGAGCCTATGGATTTTGTAAGTTCCTGGCCCAGTGCACAGCTTCCAGTTCGTTCCTCAGGTCACAGGCTTCGTGCCCTTCAGGCAATATCCCTAAACAATTCATGAGTTTAATCATTGATAAGGCCTCAACTACCAGGCGGTGGATTTAATTTATTTTCTCCATTTATTTCAAGTCAACCATCGCCTGTCGAGCGCCTGTGATAGATGGGCTGGGTCTTGACAGGGATATTTCTGTTTTTAAGAAACAAGGGGGAAAAGAACAGCTAAATCAATACAGTGATTTCCTAATGAGCACTTCCTGATTTTAGTATTGGATTAACATTTGATTACCCGTGGCGGGTGATGGATGGATGTGTGGGTGACTTGTAGGCATGTACGGAGATCCAATCATTGACCTGTGCATTGGGGAAGTGACGGGCACCACCGGCATCTGTGGTCTGAGGGAGTTGACCGGGCCAGAGAGGAATCTGTTTTTTAAATATGAACCCTGTTATCTATTTCCAGGGGCCTGGCAGCTGGAGAGGACAATGGGCAGAGAGGCTACATACTGACCTTTGTCATCGCTTACCTCCGGGTGGGTCATATCTCCCCCTCTGTTCTTTCCCTCCTCTCAAATCAAATTGTATTGGACACATACACATGGTTAGCAGATGTTATTGCGAGTGTAGTGACATGCTTATGTAAATCAATCTTCCCTCTCCTCCTCCTCCTCTGTTCCCACGTGTTCTCCCCTCTTCTCCCAGTGTCCAGAGATAGAAGGAACACATACACTGTATCACATCCGGCCGTGATTGGGAGTCCCATAGGGCGACGCACAATTGGCCCAGCGTCATCCGGGTTAGGGTTTAGCCGGGTTAGGCCATCATTGTAAATAAGAATTTATTCTTAATTGACTTGCCCAGTTAAAATAAAAGGTTTTATAAACAACGGCTGCAGAATGTGACCTGAGATATCTGACCTCTCCGTTTTAGTCAGGGATGTCATGTTGTCATCCTCGCTATCATGGCACGAGTAATTGCCTCAGTGAAAATCGCAGTTTAAAAAATAAAAAATAAATTGTGAATCACTATTTAGTTACTTTTATTTTTTTCACATATTGTCCCCTTTAAAAAAAAAAAAAATAATAATAATAATAATCCAAATAGTACAGAAATACGTGTTTATTTGTTGTTGTCTTTTATCAACAGGACTTGGGGATGGACTACTGTGTAGTTGCAGAATCTTTTGAGACATCGGTGCCTTGGGACAGGTAAAGTTGAACCTTTTTTTGTAAATGAACAAGTATCTCTGATGGTGTGACACTTCTACATCACTCTCTTCTCACAGTCATTTTGAAGAGCTCACTCACTCACTCACACACACTCACTCTCCACTCAGACTGCCTGACACTGCTGGAGGAGAGAGGGATGGAGTGACACAGCCAGTAGGAACAGGAATCTCCAACATTATTGGGTCAGACTGTTAATTTGATGTAAAACCCTTTCTGTTAGTAAACCACAGCTCTTCCCACACATGAGGATGCCCCCACCCCCCCTCTCTTCCACACTCAGACACCAACACAGGCATGCTCAGTGTTCCACTGTGTAGACTGCCTGAGGGGGGAGCCAGGGATCAGGCATGCAGACCAGCATTACCCCTCCTCCTCAATCTCTCCACACTCTGCTGCACATGCCTAGAGGAGCCAGTCTCTCACAGCTACCTAGCACTGCTGCAGTCTCCATAATGCAGTCTACCAAGCACTGCTGCAGTCTCCATAATGCAGTCTACCAAGCACTGCTGCAGTCTCCATAATGCACTCTACCTAGCACTGCTGCAGTCTCCATAATGCACTCTACCAAGCACTGCTGCAGTCTCCATAATGCACTCTACCAGCACTGCTGCAGTCTCCATAATGCAGTCTACCTAGCACTGCTGCAGTCTCCATAATGCAGTCTACCTAGCACTGCTGCAGTCTCCATAATGCACTCTACCAAGCACTGCTGCAGTCTCCATAATGCACTCTACCTGCTGCAGTCTCCATAATGCACTGCTGCAGTCTCCATAATGCACTCTACCAAGCACTGCTGCAGTCTCCATAATGCACTCTACCAAGCACTGCACTCTACCAAGCACTGCTGCAGTCTCCATAATGCACTCTACCAAGCACTGCTGCAGTCTCTATAATGCACTCTACCAAGCACTGCTGCAGTCTCCACTTGTCTGTCTGTCAATGTACTCCACTGTTCATGGCCAGAGGTCACCTTTTCTCAAACTCAAGACAGCTCAGCGTCTCCTGTTATACTGTGTTAAATCATGGTGTTGCGCAGCCTATTCCCTATTTAGTGCCCTACTTTTGACTAGGGCCTATAGGACTGTAGGGAATAGGGTGTCATATGTGAAGCAGACATGGCTTTCATCACGTCTTCATGATATGTTTCCTGTGTTGTCTTGTCTTCAGGGTATTGGACCTTTGCCGGAATGTCAAGGAGAGAATTATCAGAGAGTGTAAAGAAAGAGGAGTCCAGTTTCAACCGTTGACCTCATGCAGGTACGTTTAGCAACTGTCTCTGTTCCTTGCTAAAACACACTTGCTGGCATTGTGGAGGTCATCTTAAACAACCTCTGCGTAACCTCTACGTAATGTCTGTCTCCAGCTAGATGATTCAACGACTAGGTCGTGCGGGGGACTGTAGGTCGGTCGTGCGTGCGGGGGACTGTAGGTCGTGCGGGGGACTGTAGGTCGTGCGGGGGACTGTAGGTCGGTCGTGCGTGCGGGGGACTGTAGGTCGTGCGGGGGACTGTAGGTCGGTCGTGCGTGCGGGGGACTGTAGGTCGTGCGGGGGACTGTAGGTCGGTCGTGCGTGCATGCGTGCGGGGGACTGTAGGTCGTGCGGGGGACTGTAGGTCGGTCGTGCGTGCATGCGTGCGGGGACTGTAGGTCGTGCGGGGGACTGTAGGTCGTGCGGGGGACTGTAGGTCGTGCGGGGGACTGTAGGTCGTGCGGGGGACTGTAGGTCGGTCGTGCGTGCATGCGTGCGGGGGACTGTAGGTCGTGCGGGGGACTGTAGGTCGTGCGGGGGACTGTAGGTCGTACGGGGGACTGTAGGTCGTGCGGGGGACTGTAGGTCGTGCGTGCGTGCGGGGGACTGTAGGTCGTGCGGGGGACTGTAGGTCGTGCGTGCGGGGGACTGTAGGTAGTTTGAAAAAAAATCTGCATTGGACCATTGTGGTTGATCCCATGACTCTCATCTAAGATGTGTTCTCTGCTATCAGTGGGCCTGTAGTGTGTGACCAGACAGGAGAGGAATCCTGTGACCTTCCTGTGTGACCTGGCAACACACAACATTTCTTGCTTCTTGCTCACTGGGGACAAATTAGGGACCAACCTGATTATGCTTCAGCCATTCATTTCCCGTCTGCAGTCTTGTCAACAAGATAGATTTGTCCGTTTAACCTCTAGAAGCCCGCGCACCCGCTGAGTGGTAGGCCAGGTCACTGGAACAACGGCTCTCCCCACAACAGAAGGGGCTTAGAACAAAAAAGAACACGGAAAAGAAACAGGGAAATCACTTGTACACTGTTTCCATCCCTGAGGCACAGTGTTGCATTATAAGGGTCTAGTTTCATGTTCAACGCAGACATGTTGACCCTGGTTCGAGAGAGCTGGAGTCAATAATACACATTACTACTAAGAGGGATGATGTCCATCGATTTGTTCATGAAAAGGAAATCAAACATTTAATTTTGTCACATTAGTCCTGCACTTCTTGGAAAAAGAAAGAAATAGCCCCTTAATTGTTTTCATCTTTTGAACTGTGCAAAAACATTGTCACAGTAATTTATTATAGCTTCTTGGTTCCTTTCACATGAATATGCAACATCTTCAAGTCAATCATGGACAGCCAGTGTTGAAGCATGTTGTGTTCTGAACCATTGTAAATGTAGCTCAGAGGATCCAATCGGAGTGTACTGATGGCCGTTTCAATGTGCTGATAATGGGGCGTTATTCAAGTTGGCAGATCCAATGCACCTCTCCTCCGCTTCTCAGACACCATGAGGGAGAATTGGGTTCAGAGGGAAAGCCCCGCCTCTCAGCTCAGTCTGCCTGCCCTCTGATTCAAATTATTTACAAAAAAAAATAGCATTAATTGTTACAAAATAAATTTTGGTTCAACAATTTTCGACATTTCCCTATTTTTAAACTCGTGGAGATAAATTGCAGAGGGACGAGTGATGGAAAAGCGTTTAAAAACAAAGCACAAGGTGAACAAGCCTATATTTTCTGTTGCGTATATCATGACGTTAAAACCCATTTCTCCTGTCTTGCAGAGTGACTCAGACCTATGACTCTGGTGCATGTATATACTTCTACTTTGCCTTCAACTACAGAGGACTGGCGGATCCAGTATATACATACGAACAAGTGGAGGTAAATCTACGGATCACAGTCTGTACTGCCTAACCGCTCAGAGACATGCATCATGTCTAACCTGAAACGTTACCCCTGAGGAGGGAACATGCACAACCGTGGTTTTAAGGTGATAGTCATAGTTAAATAATGTGTCAATTGATGTATTTATTGATATTGTCCTTTCCCAGCATGGTGCCAGAGAGGAGATCCTAGCCAATGGAGGAAGCCTCTCGCACCACCATGGAGGTAGTCAAGTGAACACCCCTACGTCTAGCCATGCCCCTACGTCTAGCCATGCCCCTACGTCTAGCCACGCCCCTACATCTAGCCACGCCCCTACGTCTAGCCACGCCCCTACATCTAGCCATTTCATCTTTTTCCAAATTTCTTCATATACCTTCATACCTACAAATTCATAAAATTTACTTGCCTATTCACTTACGTAGATGGACGGCACAACAGGGGTTTAAAGAACCCCTTAGATGGCACGGCAGTGGTTTAAAGATCCCCTTAGATGGCACGGCAGGGGTTTAAAGATCCCCTTAAATGGCACGGCAGGGGTTTAAAGATCCCCTTAAATGGCACGGCAGGGGTTTAAAGATCCCCTTAGATGACACGGCAGGGGTTTAAAGATCCCCTTAGATGGCACGGCAGGGGTTTAAAGATCCCCTTAGATGGCACGGCAGGGGTTTAAAGATCCAGTGAAGGCAGTCTGTCAGGCTCTGTGCTGCTGTATAGAAGTGAGCCAGTCTTTTTCTAAACCTCCTGTTTTGGCTTGGAGATCTTTCATCGCTTCCTTCACACCTCCACAGTACAGAGAAATGGCTCTTTGTTCATCTCAACACGGGCCAAATGAAAGGCGAGCAGGGGAGGGAGTGTGAAGCGACTATCAGGGCAAACCCTAATGGCTGCCTCATCTATATTGCCAGGCGCCTCGTCTGTTTTCATACATCACTTCAGGCTATTCATCACGCCTGTCAGAAACTGCACGCAGTGAATCAGCTGCGATATTAAATCACAATTTCTCCTGAAGGTGGGGAAGGTTAAAAATGAACAGATTGCTAATATAAGAAGGCAGTGGGCCAGGGTAAATGATGTTGCTGTTATCACCCAGTATTTACTGCCCTCCAAATAGTGGGCCACCACCCAGCCAGCCAACCACCCAGGGCTGAGTAGGAGGGTGTGCAGCCGGGAGGAGGGGATATTGATGCAGCTCCTGGGTGCGAGGCCCGCTCTGTAATTGTGATTAATAACAGCCTGCTATCTGGGCGCAGACAGGCGGTTTGTCTGCCTACAATCAACACATGACAAATGGAGCTCGTCTCACTGAGGTGTGTAGCAAAGAAAACCGATGTAGTCTGGGAAGGCAGGGTGGGAGGGGCCACCACAGGAAATATACATTATTCTAACCTGTGTTTACACGAGGTCAGGGTGTGCAGAGATAGTATTCCACCCCCTGATTCAATACACGTTAGAATCACCTTTGGCAGCGATTACAGCTGTGAGTCTTTCTGGGTAAGTCTCTTTGTACACCAATATTTACACATTATTCTTTTTTATATTGTTCAACCTCTTGTCAAATTGGTTGTTGATCATTGCTAGACAGCCATTTTCCAGTCTTGCCATAGATATTTAAGTCAAAACTCTAACTAGGTCACTCAGGATAATTAAATTTGTCCTCTTGTTAAGCAACTCCAGTGTATATTTGGCCTTGTGTTTTAGGTTATTGTCCTGCTGAAAGGTGAATGTCTCCCAGTGTCTGTCAGAAAGCAGACTGAACCAGGTTTCCTCTAGGATTTTGCGTGTGCTTCGCTCTATTCCATTTTATTTTTATCCTGGAAAACTCCCTAGTCCTTGCCGATGACAAGCATACCCATAAACTGCAGCCAACACCATTCTTTGAAATATGATGAGTGGAACTCCGTGATGTGTTGTGTTGGATTTGCCCCAAACATAAAGCTTTGTATTCAGGACATAAAGTTAATTTCTTTGCCACATTTATTTGCATTTTTTTATTTTTTATTTGAACCTTTATTTAACTAGGCAAGTCAGTTAAGAACAAATTCTTATTTTCAATGACGGCCTAGGAACAGTGGGTTAACTGCCTGTTCAGGGGCAGAATGACGGATTTGTACCTTGTCAGCTCAGGGGTTTGAACTCGCAACCTTCCGGTTACTAGTCCAACGCTCTAACCACTAGGCTACACTGCCTGTTTTTTGGAGTGTTTTTATTCTGTAGAGGCTTCGTCCGTTTCACTCTGTCATTTAGGTTAGTATTGTGGAGTTACTACAATGTTGTTGATCTATCCCCTCTTTTCTCTCATCACAGCCATTAAAATAACTGTTTTAATGTCACCGTTGGCGTCATTGTGAAATCCCTGAGCGGTTTCCTACCTTACAGGCTTCCTTCCTGATGTAGTTGCCGGGAATATCTGTAGTGACTGGGTGTATTGATACACCATCCAAAGTGTAATTAATAACTTCACCATGCTCCAAGGTATGAGCGTTGTGAAGTTATTAATGACACTTTTGGATGGTGTATCAAAACACCCAGTCACTACAGAGTAACAGGTGTCCTTCCTTACTTCCACCTTCCTCAGTTGCCGGGGAGGAAGGAAACCGCTCAGGGATTTCACCATGAAGCCAATTGTGACTTTAAGACCGTTAGTTCTCCTATCACAGCCATTAAAAACTCTGAGGATGGATCAACAACATTGTAATTACTCCACAATACTAAACCTAATTGACGGAGTGAAAAAATATAATCCTGTACAGAATAAAAGTATTCCAAAATGTGCTTCCTGTTTGCAATAAGGCAATAAGTTAAACTGCAAAGAAATGTGGCAAAGAAATTCATTTTTTGTTTGGGACAAACACAACACATCACTGAGTACCACTCGTCAAGGTTTAAAACATTTTTTAAAATTACTTTTACCCCTTTTTCTCCCCAATTTTGTGATCTCCAATTGGTAGTTACTCTTGTCTCATCACTGCAACTCCCGTGCGGACACGGGAGAGGCGAGGCTCGAGAGCCATGCTTCCTGACACACGACCCAACCAAGCCGCACTGCTTCTTGACACAATGTCCTCTTAACTAAGGAAGCCAGCCACACCAATGTGTCGGAAACGCCATACACCTGGCGACCCTGTCAGTGTGCACTGCACCCGGCCCGCCACAGGAGTTGCTAGAGCGAGTTGGGACAAGGACATCCCTGCCGGCCAAACCCTCCCCTAACCCGGATGACGCTGGGCCAAACCCTCCCCTAACCCGGACGACGCTGGGCTAATTGTGAGCCGCCCCATGGGTCTCCCGGTAGCGGCCGGCTGCGACAGAGCCTGAACTCGAACCAGGATCTCTAGTGGCACAGCTAGCAACTGCGATGCAGTGCCTTATCGACCACTGCGCAACTCTGGAAACTATCATATCCTCAAGCATGGCGGTGGCTGCATTAAGAGTTACTGCTATGCTTGTCATGGGCAAGGACTGACAAGTTTTATGTTGTTGGATGGAACAGAATAGAGCTAAGGTGAACTCTACGCTGGAGATATTTTCCAAGACGACAGTGAATGTTCCTGATTGGCAGAGTTAGTTTTGACTTAAATCGCTTTGAAAATCTATGGCAAGACTTGAAAATGGCTGTCTAGTAATGACCAATAACCAACCAACAACCAACTTGACTGGGTTGAATTCAAGCTGTTACACAACAAAATGTGGAATAAGGGGTACAAACAGTTTCTGAAGGCATTGTATGCTCTGTGTACTACCAAAGTATGTGTTCATGGCTCCTGTTCAAGTTCATTCTGTTCTCAGGGCTGTTTTATAGAATAGTGTGCTGTTCTTAACAACTGCGTGACCTTACACTTGACCCTTACCCAGACACTGAGCAAACAACACACTGCTAGCTTCCTACTCTTCAAGGATCCAATGTTTTGCTTTCAGATTGAATCTTGTTTCATCAACATTGTGTTTGCTCGTTATTTACTTACTAAATGAATTGTGTGTTATCTGACGAAAGGAGTGAGGTTGCTGTGACCTTTTATTCACGATTTGGGGAGATGCAGGAGTCGATTGCCATTCTATAACTGACAGTGGATTGAACATTTTCAATGCAGCATTTGTAAGTCTCATAAACTCCTGGCCTCCAGACATCCTGTGGTCAGTGTTGGGTTCTTGGTGTTGACGGGGTCCCTCTCAGGGACCAGTGACAACCTGTCCCTCTCCCAGAGGCTCCAGACTCCCTGCATATGTCCTGGCAGGACTGGGGGCTCTGGAATGTGTCTGTTTGGACAGCTGGTAAAGTAGAGCGCTGGTCTTGGTACCTTGCTGGGCACCCTGGCCAGGCCTGACCCATGCTGTTCCACATCCATTGGCCCACGGCCAGAAGAGAGGTGTGTGTGTGTGTGTGTGTGTGTGTGTGTGTGTGTGGGGGGGGGGGGCAGCTGACTTTTAAGGCAGCCCGCTTGGACTTTTAGGGCTGTTTTATTCAGCCTGAGGAGAACAACACACCCACACAGCATGGTGACGTCTGTGGGAGGAGAATGGGCTTGGTGAACATGAGGGTAAGGCAGAGCCAGCCGGGGAACACACAGAGCCTAATGAGTTTGATAGGCTCTTGGGCTCCATAAATCATGCCATGCAAAATATTTCTCCTCTCTGAATAAAGGCATTTATCACCCTCTGTTTATTCACTCACTCTAACAAGATGGATTGTCTCCCAGCAGCCACCTGGGCAATCAGGCGTGCTGATTTCGCCTCCTTGGTGTTTTTTTTTTTTCTTCCCTCTATCTCTCCAGTTGGGAAACTTCGGAAGGAGTGGTTGAAGGACAGCATCTCTAACGTGGGCGTCGGGATGCTCAAGTCCGTTAAGGAATACGTGGACCCGGAAAACATTTTCGGCAACCGAAACCTCCTCTAATTTATTTACAAGACATTTTATAACAACCTCTTGGAATGATGGTTACTAAATATGACGAGCAGTATCAATGTCTTTCACCTTCGGGGTGATTTAGTTGTGCAGTCAACATCAGTCAGCTGACTTGCCTTGCGTTACATTACTGCACTTAACATGCTGGGGCGGCAGGGTAGCCTAGTGGTTAGAGCGTTGGACTATTAACCGAAAGGGTGCAAGTTCAAATCCCCAAGCTGACAAGGTACAAATCTGTCATTCTGCCCCTGAACATGCAGTTAACCCACTGTTCCTAGGCCATCATTGAAAATAAGAGTTTGGTCTTAACTGACTTGCCTAGTAAAATAAAGGTAAAATAAAATAAATGCTGTCACAATAATGGTCTATGATTAATTTAGAAGCTCATTGCATCAGGTCCACAGTAGTGTCCTCATCCAGTATGATCTGGTGAATGAAGCCGTGTGTAGATCATTTCAGTCACTTGTATACAACCACGCCATAAGAATGGTCTTTTCGTTTTGTGATCCCATATGTCTACAATTTAATTGTTTCCTATAATTCTTGCCAATTTCATTAACTCCATTTTTTTTTGGTAGGTGTTTATTTTACCTGTTTGTCAGTACTTGAGCTTGGAGTTCTAGATGAATGCTTTTTCTAAAGCTCTGTGCCTTTCTGAAGATGTCTTCACCCTTTCCTACAACACACACTGGAAGCTTGACTGGTTTGTTTATGGCGTCCTGTATGTTCCCTTTATAATGTGCGTGTCCTTCATTCTAGATTTCCTGTTTCCAGTTGGTCTTTGCTTCTCCACTCAAGCCTTATATTACTTATACTATGAATGATTACCGAGAGATGTGTGTTTTGTTTTACCTACCGAGGAGGATTTATATTACGTTGAAGTCATGCCTCTTCTAAAAATGTACCGCGGGGTTAAAATGTCCCTCAAACTCAAACGTTACACTGTTTATGAAGAAACTAGGATATGATGCGTAATCAACTTATTTTTATAAAAATACGTTTTATTTTAGATTTGACCTTGCATGGTTTTTGCCTGTCATACAGAGTTCAGTTTGTGGACAGACATACGTGGTTTTAGTGTGAACGTGTTAGACGACTGAATCCCAATACCCATGTTTGTATCAAAGACTTTCAGCACAGCCCTTTCACTACTTTATATAGACCATGCAAACATTCTGGATGTGTAGGTCTGTACATGCCGTATAGTTAAATGTATGGGACATTCATACAGTTAATACATGAACCGATATCCTGATGAAACTTTTTTTCAGATATGCAAATTTACAAATATCAAAAGATGTGTTTATATTTGTTACTTAATGTTACGTGTTCATGTCAAAGGAAAAACAATTTCTTTAAATTCAATTACAATATTTTGTCACTACTTAAAACAGTTGCTTGGAATAAGAGGTTGTATTTAGACAACAACGAAATACATCCGACTGAATTGTCTGTTCCGTGGTGAGCGTCCCAGCGTTGTGGTAATGTTGGAAACGATACATTCGAGTGAAAGATAATTGTACCTTCATCACAATTTACAGATGATTATGCTTATCAGTTTGGCCTCTGTGCGAGGCATGTGTCGATGTTGTGCCCAATCCTAAACTCAGACATGGGATTGTACTGTACGGTGCTAGAGTAAGATACATGAAATGTACTGCTACCGTTTTCCTGTCACTACTGCGTTCCTCCTGTTCTCGGCGTCGCAGCTTTCCCACAGTGCATTGTCACCTTCCTGTCCAAGTATCTCACCTCTCCACCTTCAATGAAAATGTTGTCAAATGAAATGATGGAGCCGGAGGCAGCGTTTATCTAATCAGTTTCATGATTTTACTCCCTGTGATGGGTCCCGAAAGAGAACTTAATGAGAGCTTGAAATCTGAATGTTATGCATGTATTTTTTTATTCTTAAAAAGTTAACATTTTAAGTACATTTTATCAATGATGTTTGTGCAATAAATACATTGAAATGAAACAATAAGTTTTTTTCACATAGCGGTAGAATGTCGCCAATCGGTTGCCTAGAAATGCAGTTGATCGGAAGTGTCTCTGCTTGTCCGTCACGTACAGGTGAAGTATTATACATAACGTTCAAAATACGAGGTATTTATTGGTTCAAGTTGTTTTTTTGTTGCTACATCCATAGCAATTGGTTAATTTCAATACTGTAGTCAAAGATCCATACCACACAGCAATTTTTATTTTTTATTTTTTACTCCAATGACGTCGTTGAAATCATTCATCAAATGTGAAATGATCAGAACTATTTTGTAAAGGCACATTTCTGTGTGATTGATCCCTATTTCAATCATGTGGCGTATTAAACAACTCTTCTGAGTCAGTAAGAGTTCTAATGTAACATGACATATAGAAATAATTCTAATGTAACAAACTCAGCAAAATATAGAAATGTCCTCTCACTGTCAACTGCATTTATTTGAAGCAAATTTAACGTGTAAATATTTGTATGAACATAAGATTCAACAACTGAGACATAAACTGAACATTTTCCACAGACATGTGACTAACAAATTATACATATATGGCTATATGTATAGACTGGAATAATGTGTCCCTGAACAAAGAGGGGGGGGGGGTCAAAATCAAAAGTAACAGTATCTGGTGTGGCCACCAGATGCATTAAGTACTGCAGTGCATCTCCTCCTCATGGACTGCACCAGATTTGCCAGTTCTTGCTGTGAGATGTTACCCCACTCTTCCACAAAGTCACCTGCAAGTTCCCAGACATTTCTGAGGGGAATATGCCCTATTCCCTCACATCTCTTTGTTTTATTTGTGGGAAACATATTTCTTAAACTAAATTCCTGGTGAATCTGAATTACTCTGTCGCCCTGCTTAAAGAACTCACTGGTGACCAGCTCTAACACCTAACAGAAGAATATCAGAATAACTATTATCAGCGAGACAGAATAAAGATATTTTTTTACATGAATACAGTGAAATGACAGGCCTGAGATTATTCACAATAGCCTAAAATAAACTTGTCCGGGTCAAAAAGACATTTTAAAAAACATATCCGTCTTACCTTGTGTGATATTTCCCAGGGTTTTTGGTGCCGGACCCCAAGTCACACGCTGTCATCAGGCAGACAGTCATGATCTCAGCTAAAACATCCAGTTGTCTGGCTAAACACGTCTCTGTGGCCTTTCATATTCCGGTCGACTCGCGCAAAAACAACAACATGTTCCTGTTCTTAAAAGAGAGACGGCATAGATTCTAGTCCATTTTGTTCACTGGGGTGTAAGTGATAGAAAAATCCACAAGGGGGCAGTACAGACTACAATATTTGTTAGCCCACCAAGAGCTGTGATGAGAATATAGATTCTTTACTTGTACATCAAGTTTGTATGTCAAAAAGATGAAGCCAGTTATCATATATATGGGCAAAACAACTAAAACGATTGCACTAGGCTTTTGAAGTGAGTTGCATGAGACTATATCCTCAAATATGTCTATATCAAATCCCATCTGATGTACACAATAAAGTACATACAAAAAGTAGAGCATGAGGTCTGTGGCCAGGATGGACTGTTTCAACAGCTACATAAGGAAACTATATTCTCTGGATGACAGCTTGGAGAAGATGTGTCCCTGAGGAATCACACAGGGAAGAGGGTCACAAAACCTGTCATGGATCACTGTCGAATACGGCCTGAGTACCCGCCTGCTATCTTGCCAACTCAGTCATTGTCATGCCAAACCTGTTTGTCATTGGAGTTGGCAAGAGCATAAACAGATCTTGTACCGGGCAGTCTACTTCATGAGGCGTTCTTGAATTGCACTAACAAATGTCATGATGTAGACTGCCTGGTACCAGATCTGATAACACAAACACGCTGGTACCAGACCTGATAGGACAAACAGGCTGGTACCAGACCTGATAGGACAAACAGCCTGGTACCAGACCTGATAGCACAAACAGGCTGGTACCAGACCTGATAACACAAACAGGCTGGTACCAGACCTGATAGGACAAACAGGCTGGTACCAGACCTGATAGGACAAACAGGCTGGTACCAGATCTGATAGGACAAACAGGCTGGTACCAGATCTGATAGGACAAACAGGCTGGTACCAGATCTGATAACACAAACAGGCTGGTACCAGATCTGATAGGACAAACAGGCTGGTACCAGATCTGATAGGACAAACAGGCTGGTACCAGATCTGATAGGACAAACAGGCTGGTACCTAGGCTGGTACCCAGGCTGTATTAGACAGTGATCCATGACCCTTGACTTTGCAACCATGAAAAACACTTTAAAATGGCAAATATTTACACATCATACAACGCACACCAAGGAATGTCCTAGAATAGACATATGTCTTGTGTTAATTATTTTACTTTTAAGATTTGTGTGTATTGTTTTTGTATTGCTAGGTATTACTGCAAGACCAGATCCTTGGTTCATTGGTTCCCATTAAATACCATCATGGCATGGAGGGGTTCACTCAATCTATCTTACAGAGAGAGAGACAGAGACAAAGAAAGAGAGAGCGAGAGACAAAGACAGAGAGAGAGAGAGATGGTTAGACAGAAGGAGAAGAGATACAGAGAGAGAGAGAGAAAAAAGTTGTGTTTTAATTAATGGTTCCTGCTGGCTGGTGGACTCAGTCCTTGAGCTCTCTCTTTTCCCATTGAATTAGACTCACTATTCATTTATATGCAGGGTTTTTTCTGGAACAAAATGGGGCTTAGGTGCTGATTTCCTGGTGTTTTTAAAGGGTGTGTTCGTAAATTCACTCTGAAGGGCCAGTGCTCAGAGCGCGCTCCCAGCGTTCGTAAATCCAGAGCCTTGTCAGTTCGTAAATTCAGTGTTTCACTCTCGGTGTGTTCTGATCGCACACTGGACGCTCTGGCCGAGGAGTAGGGATGATCAGAGCGTTCTGACCACACAATGGCAGTCAATCACCCAAGCTAACTGGCTAAAGTTGGCTAGCTTTCCAGCTACTTCCAAACACAAGTCAGAGAACACTCACTCTGACCATTTACAGGGGCGAATCCCTGAGCTGACAAGGTCGAAAAAATCTGCCCCTGAACGAGGCAGTTAACCCCAATGTTCCCTGGGCGCTGATGATGTCAATTAAAGCATCCCCATGCACCTCTCTGGTGTATGGTGACAGGGGAGTAGGAGGAGGTGTATGGTGACAGGGGAGGAGGAGGTGGTGTATGGTGACAGGGGAAGAGGTGGTGTATGGTGACGGGAGGAGGAGGAGGAGGTGTATGGTGACAGGGGAGGAGGAGGAGGAGGTGTATGGTGACAGGGGAGGAGGAGGAGGAGGTGTATGGTGACAGGGGAGGAGGAGGAGGAGGTGTATGGAGACAGGGGAGGAGGAGGAGGTGTATGGTGACAGGGGAGGAGGAGGTGGTGTATGGTGACAGGGGAGGAGGAGGAGGTGTATGGTGACAGGGGAGGAGGTGTATGGTGACAGGGGAGGAGGAGGAGGTGGTGACAGGGGAGCAGGTGGTGTATGGTGACAGGGGAGGAGGAGGAGGTATATGGTGACAGGGGAGGAGGAGGTGGTGGTGTATGGTGACAGGGGAGGAAGAGGTGTATGGTGACAGGGGAGGAGGAGGAGGTGGTGTATGGTGACAGGGGAGGAGGTGGTGTATGGTGACAGGGGAGGAGGAGGAGGTGGTGTATGGTGACAGGGGAGGAGGAGGTGGTGTATGGTGACAGGGGAGGAGGAGGTGGTGTATGGTGACAGGGGAGGAAGAGGAGGAGGTGTATGGTGACAGGGGAGGAGGAGGAGGTGTATGGTGACAGGGGAGGAGGAGGAGGAGGTGTATGGTGACAGGGGAGGAGGAGGTGTATGGTGACAGGGGAGGAGGAGGTGGTGTATGGTGACAGGGGAGGAGGAGGAGGTGTATGGTGACAGGGGAGAAAGAGGAGGAGGTGTATGGTGACAGGGGAGGAGGAGGAGTATGGTGACAGGGGAGGAGGAGGAGGTGTATGGTGATAGGGGAGGAGGAGGAGGTGTATGGTGACAGGGGAGGAGGAGGAGTATGGTGACAGGGGAGGAAGAGGAGGAGGTGTATGGTGACAGGGGAGGAGGAGGAGGTGTATGGTGACAGGGGAGGAGGAGGAGGAGGTGTATGGTGACAGGGGAGGAGGAGGAGGTGTATGGTGCAGGGGAGGAGGAGGAGCAGGGTTATGGTGACAGGGGAGGGGAGGAGGAGGTGGTGTATGGTGACAGGGGAGGAGGAGGAGGAGGAGGTGTATGGTGACAGGGGAGGAGGAGGAGGTGGAGGTGTATGGTGACAGGGGAGGAGGAGGAGGTGGTGTATGGTGACAGGGGAGCAGGTGGTGTATGGTGACAGGGGAGGAGGTGGTGTATGGTGACAGGGGAGGGGGAGGTGTATGGTGACAGGGGAGAAGGTGGTGTATGGTGACAGGGGAGGAGGAGGTGTATGGTGACAGGGGAGGAGGAGGAGGTGTATGGTGACAGGGGAGGAGGAGGAGCAGGTGTATGGTGACAGGGGAGGGGAGGAGGTGGTGTATGGTGACAGGGGAGGAGGAGGAGGAGGTGTATGGTGACAGGGGAGGAGGAGGAGCAGGTGGTGTATGGTGACAGGGGAGGAGGAGGAGGTGGTGTATGGTGACAGGGGAGGAGGAGGAGGGAGCAGGTGGTGTATGGTGACAGGGGAGGTGGAGGAGGTGTATGGTGACAGGGGAAGAGGAGCAGGTGGTGTATGGTGACAGGGGAGGAGGTGGTGTATGGTGACAGCACAGACATGCAGCCAGACCACCACAATCTAGCAGCTCTCCACTTAGACAGAATGAGTGTTATCAGTTATCAGCAATGAACTCCTGGTGAACTATCAACAGTAACAGTCAGAACTATCAACTGTAGCAGTCAGAACTATCAACTGTAACAGTCAGAACTATCAACTGTAGCAGTCAGAACTATCAACAGTAACAGTCAGAACTATCAACTGTAGCAGTCAGAACTATCAACAGTAACAGTTATCAGTTAACAGTCAGAACTATCAACTGTAGTGAACTATCAACTGTAGCAGTCAGAACTATCAACTGTAGCAGTCAGAACTATCAACTTTAGCAGTCAGAACTATCAACTGTAGCAGTCAGAACTATCAACTGTAACAGTCAGAACTATCAACAGTAACAGTCAGAACTATCAACTGTAACAGTCAGAACTATCAACTGTAACAGTCAGAACTATCAACAGTAACAGTCAGAACTATCAACTTTAGCAGTCAGAACTATCAACAGTAACAGTCAGAACTATCAACTGTAACAGTCAGAACTATCAACTGTAGCAGTCAGAACTGGAGAAAATCTTAAGAATGGCAAAAGTTTCAGCTCAATCACCTGACGTATATTTCCTGGTTCATTTACAGGTTTATTGACAGGTTTATTGACAGGTATATTGACAGGTATATTGACAGGTATATTGACAGGTATATTGACAGGTATATTTACAGGTATATTTACAGGTTTATTTCAGGTATTAAGAAACTTGTAGACATACACTTCACTTACAGTATTTCACTGTTAAAAAAGGGGTGTAAACTAGCAGTGTTCAATGAGCTAATTTTGCACAATAAAATGTTATGTTATATGGTTTATCAGAAGTATTAGAGTATATTATCACTAGTATTACACTATATTATCACTAGTATTACAGTATATTATTTACATTTACATTTAAGTCATTTAGCAGACGCTCTTATCCAGAGCGACTTACAAATTGGATTATCACTAGTATTACAGTATATTATCAGTAGTATTACAGTATATTATTGGTATTATTCCAGTATATTATTGGTATTATTCCAGTATATTATTGGTATTATTCCAGTATATTATTGGTATTATTACAGTATATTATCAGTAGTATTACAGTATATCATCGGTAGTATTACAGTATATTATCGGTAGTATTCCAGATTCCAAGAACACAGGATGAGATGTTACTATCCTTTGTGCAAGCACTTCCAAGAGTTAATGAACAGTGAGCGTGGTGAAATTTGAGGAGCGCATCGTCAGTAGTGTACCTTTGGTTCCTAGGGTGTTTCGGCCTTTCACACTATACACCCTCCCCAAAGGCGGCCAGCGACAGGGTGATCAATCCTACGCTTGCGTCCCATTCCCAATTAGTCATAGGAGTTGCCTTGTTGTTGATAGCCAACATCCCATGGGACTACGCATGGCAGGGGCGTCCTCCTCCCTGAGTCAAGCATTGTTGACCGCATACCTCCTGGCCCTCTCACTTCGGGGCCCAGCTGGGGTCTTTCCTCTTCATCCAGAGCCACTGACTGCTGCCTTCTGCCGCCTCAGTATATTATCGGTAGTATTACAGTATATTATCAGTAGTATTACAGTATATTATCAGTAGTATTACAGTATATTATCAGTAGTATTACAGTATATTATCAGTAGTATTACAGTATATTATCACTAGTATTACAGTATATTATCGGTAGTATTACAGTATATTATCGGTAGTATTACAGTATATTATCACTAGTATTACAGTATATTATCAGTAGTATATTATCAGTAGTATTACAGTATATTATCGGTAGTATTACAGTATATTATCACTAGTATTACAGTATATTATCGGTATATTATTGGTAGTATTACAGTATATTATCACTAGTATTACAGTATATTACAGTATATTATCGGTAGTATTACAGTATATTATCGGTAGTATTACAGTATATTATCGGTAGTATTACAGTATATTATCGGTAGTATTACAGTATATCATCGGTAGTATTACAGTATATTATCAGTAGTATTACAGTATATTATCAGTAGTATTACAGTATATTATCAGTAGTATTACAGTATATTATATTACAGTATTATCGTATTACAGTATATCATCAGGTAGTATTACAGTATATTATCGGTAGTATTACAGTATATTATCAGAAGTATTACAGTATATTACATCAGTATATTATCACTAGTATTACAGTATATTATCGGTAGTATTACAGTATATTATATATCAGTATATTATCAGTAGTATTACAGTATATTATCGGTAGTATTACAGTATATTATCAGTAGTATTACAGTATATTATCATGCAAAACTAAATAATAACGCCAGAGACTGCATCATAACCTGAAGTTATTTGCATATGAGAAATTCAATGTGTGTACTTGTCTAATAAAAATGAGACAATAAAATGATGCCATTATCCAATCTCCCAGAAGTAGTATAATCCTGTGGCATTTAAGAACAAAGACAATATGATGAGCGATAGCAATATATTCAATGAAGGTCCCGTATGTTGGTGAGCAGCACTTATTTACAACAACAGATGTAGAATCTGTAAGTCGTTATACCAACGGATAATGAAGTGTTCACTTGATAAATGTAATTCTAAATGGTCTTTCGATAAAACTACGACTGCATCGTAGCATGTAGCTTGCGTCGTCCTCAAATGCCAACATTGGATTTCATTACTAATTCAGCTGTAACCATCTCTGAATTAGTGTGATCCTAATGCAATTTGAAACGTTCTGAAAACACATGAAAAGTGTGTTAGTCACTCCATCCATTATACACAGTGGGACAACACTAAACCTTTCATAAGGAATGTGCATTCTACGTACAATAACGCATCTGAATGACAAAATCTTTCTTTCAAGTTGGGTTTCATGTTTATTTTCAAAGATTCCTCTGTGTTTAGCTCCATGCAGTTGTTTATTTCTGGAGCTAGCACAGCTAAGAGATACATTTAAAAACAAGACAGCCTACATCACAGGGCTGCCTCTGCCTGGCCATGGAAGGGTTAGGGCTGCCTGCCTCTGCCTGGCCATGGAAGGGTTAGGGCTGCCTGCCTCTGCCTGGCCATGGAAGGGTTAGGGCTGCCTGCCTCTGCCTGGCCATGGAAGGGTTAGGGCTGCCTGCCTCTGCCTGGCCATGGAAGGGTTAGGGCTGCCTGCCTCTGCCTGGCCATGGAAGGGTTAGGGCTGCCTGCCTCTGCCTGGCCATGGAAGGGTTAGGGCTGCCTGCCTCTGCCTGGCCATGGAAGGGTTAGTGCTGCCTGCCTCTGCCTGGCCATGGAAGGGTTAGGGCTGCCTGCCTCTGCCTGGCCATGGAAAGAATAGGGCTGCCTGCCTCTGGGCCATGGAAAGGTTTGAAGTGGGTAAGTACAGAGCGCAAGTGCAGGTCTCTATCTGAGACTGGCAAGTGAGCTAAATGATTAACCGTGCCAAAGAACTGCTCATTAGGAATCAGCATGTCCCATCCGGAAGATCAATGAGAGGCGCTAGCCCCCGCCGACCAGAAGAGTATGCCTCATTAGAAACGTTTTTGTCTTGGGTGCAAATGCCAACTCAGATAATCTGCTTACAGTTTGAGCCAATTCAGAATATGAAGACACACCAGCCATACTCTCTAACCCTTGTGTGTATCCACAAACAGCTAACTACAGTACAACCCAGTGATAATTCACTTTGGCTAATAAGTAGCTATTAATGAGGTGGTAAGTAGTGAAAATGTTTTTAAATGTAATCTATTACTAGAAGACAGTGTGGTTGGAAGCGCCTCTGTGGATGGAAATTCTACACTGAATGAGCAAAAGTTGCCATCTGTCATTCGGTATTTGGGATTACTGCAGCTGACAGTCACTAAATAATGCAAACTGTGAACCTTCTGTTCATAAACAACATCCATCTATTTGTCTTATGGTCCGAGATAATGAAAAATGAAAGCCTGTTTTTTCTACATTTTAATGAAAACATGACAGATCAAGCCCCAGTTAGAAAGATCAATTACGGTCAAAAAATAACTAGTATTTTTGCTCAGAGACATTAATGCTCAGGTAATTATAAAATAAACGACAAAATCTGTCTCCACTTCGAAACAAGCTTGACAGACTGCCGTAAGGAAGACACCACTGCTCCCCCAGGCACCTCTGCAAGCCTTGCAAACACCCCAGCTGTCGACCGCATCACTGAAAAAATGTCCCACTTCTGCTTTAATGCGGGAATATCAAAACGCTACCTAAATAATGTGAACATCGGCTTGAACTACAAAACTCTTCTCTCCGCTTGAAATACACAGTTCAGTATTTTGTAAAACATCATAAAAGGTCTATATTGGCCTCATCTGTTATTTAGCCTTTACCAATGAAATGAGAGTATCCTCGTTAACAATAGCCTAGATGGCTTTTAATGTATTTATTTCTATTCATTTCAAGTGATTCGCAGATGGTCTTAATCACACCATCCACATATCCCTTTGTTTTCTGCCTCAGTGGCTTCATTGTTTCTGGGGTCATGTAAAAAGGGATGTAAGATGATCCAGGGGAGATGGAGGCATGCCTGTTTACACATGGAAATAGAACAGAAGTCTATATCTGTCAGAACACTTATACGTGTGGACTCTCAGAATCAGCGGACAATTGAAAGCTAGAATGTGTGACAGATGATAGAGGAGAAACAGACAAGACAGTACAGTGAAACATTCGGCACAAGCAATTGTCATTCTCCAGCAACCCTGTTCAAAACAGAATATTTTGAGTTGTTTGATGGTCATTTCATAGTTGAGTGTTGTTACTAGTATAATAACAGTGTTACTGCAGATACATAACAGGTATGGATGTCATAAGGTGAATTCACCAATTTGTAAGTCGCTCTGGATAAGAGCGTCTGCCAAATGACTTAAATGTAAATGATAAAGTTACCTGTCAAACAGTCAGATTTCATTTACTTTGTCATTATCCCCCCCCCCTTCCCCTCTCCTCCCCTCCATCTTGGTGATGGCCTGGGCCACTCCAATGCACACAACACATTTTTCAAACACTAACTATATTTGGACGAGCTGTGCATCCAGTGTCTGCAAACTGGATTGTAAATCAAGACTACCTGTCTTGGTCAATGAAATCAGCGTGAGGTCCTGGGGGCGCTGGGGAGTCAGCTTGGCAGTAGTCCACGTTATCCCTGGTGGGTGAGTCCACGTTATCCCTGGTGGGTGAGTCCACGTTATCCCTGGTGGGTGAGTCCACTTCATCCCTGGTGGGTGAGTCCACGTTATCCCTGGTGGGTGAGTCCACTTCATCCCTGGTGGGTGAGTCCACGTCATCCCTGGTGGGTGAGTCCACGTTATCCCTGGTGGGTGAGTCCACGTTATCCCTGGTGGGTGGCGCAGCAGCACAGCACCACTGAGGTATAAACACACACTTTTTTTTACATTTCTTTACAGTAGGTTTTCTTTACTTTATGTGGTGATACCAATTTTCTGTTGATAAATCATCAGTCAATGATGGAGGTAAGAATGCAAATATCAAAAATCCAAAGCTGTGTTGATGTGTCCTATGATCTCCTCTGTAGCAAAAACACACTCAAAGGTGGGCGTGCTCTTGCTCTCTCGCTCTCTCTCACACCCTCCCCACCCTCTCTCTCTGATAGGAATCTGGGATATTGACTTTCTCTCAATGCTCAGCAACATATCCAATGATTCCCTTTCCCCAAGGAACTTGAACTTCACCCGAGTTACTTATGGAGGGTAAAACTGTGATACCTGCATGCCGCGCTAAAAACAACTGTTAACTCGGAACTGCAAAATCTGATTTTAGTGAGTTCGAAACAACTGAGAACTTGGGCAAACGAGCTACGACTGGGAAAATACGTTTTGAATTTTCATTCCGGAACTCGGGCCTCTTTCTAGAGCTACGACCTGAAGATCACTAACGTCATTATAATTCTACCTTTTTTTTCTTCTCTGGAGTTCCCAGTTGTCTTGAAAACACCATAAATCCAGAGAATGGCAGACTTTGATGACAAAATTTGCCCACGAAGGACCGCCGCGCCACCTTCCTGTTCAAGTGAGCACAACAAGCGAGTCCAAACATTTCTTGTATGCTGCTGCATAAATTATGTAATATGCCAGGGAGATATATGTATACTGTAGCTAACAAAGTAATACTAAGGTCATTGTTTGAATGTTAAATGACGAGACAGCATTGATGCGAGTAACCTGTCTTGTTCAGTACATCACAACACATCCGGGTATCTCAAGCACCCCGGTAAAACACAAGAGTTGCAGTACTGAACATTTACCAACAGATGGCATCACTGTGCCATCTTACACCCATAACAGTTATGTTGTGTAGTAAGCTGTTAGTAGCCCAAATACCTCACCATAATCATTTTGCCAACTGTTCTGACTTGGTGGTAGCCTATAACCTGTTTTTGAGAAATGTAATCATTGAATATTGTAAAAGCTTACATTGTCTGCTTATATTTATCCTACAGTTCTGACTTGGTGTACAGGGAGAACACTGTAAGAACAGCCCGTGTTCTGAATTATGTCACTGGACATTTCAAAAGTGCTGAACAAATAGTCTGTAAAACTATGTCCATCCTAGCTCGCTCATTAATGTCTTAATCAAAATTACGGATTGCCTCTTATCTGCTTGTCGTCCCCTTATGCCATAGTTTGTACATCTCAATTGCCAGTAGAAACCACATTTGTTTAAGCAAGTCCGCTATGTTTTTTTAAAAGGCAGTAAATGAGGCCTAATGAACCATTTCCTTGCCAGACAAGGCTCCGCTGATAGCCAGGTGTAGCAGTGGTAAGGTGTTGGGACAGCTTTATGTAGGCCCTAACAGTTTGTGGGCACCATTTGTCACCGTTACAGTGTAATTAATGTGTTGTTTAGCATTGTGTTGTGTAGTGGCTTTGCTCACATGCATCCCACAATGCTTTGTTTTAATTGCTAAAGAACGCCACTGAAATTGAAAAGTAGGTATGAATGCTGATTGCCAGCAGCTGCTGGCTGATTGTAGTAGATGTTGATTTAAATTAAATAAAAAACATCCCTTCTCAGAAGCACAACTCATCCAAAGCTGATTTACAGGACTAGCGTACTATGTTTTACATTTTGATTGTTTCTAGTTTACATATAATTTGGTTGAAATGACATTAGCCCGCGTGGGCACCAGTGAAAATGGTTGGCTTTCGGTTTCCGCCTCTGACCGTGCCTATTCCAACTCTTTTAGCCTCTTTCTGACATAAAGGTGAAATCCTGGTAGAGGCTATTCATTGGCAGATCGCTCCTGATGACCCGGATGGAATTATGTGATCCGTCCTTAACCCACAGGATGTCCCACCCAGTAGACTACTTCAAAACTGGTGAAAGTCCTCAATGACACTACCCATGCTAAAACTGGCTTTCGGACACTAGTGTCCTTCATCTAGCTCTTATCGTTTGGCCATTCCATGTAACAACCCATGGATTGAGGAACTCTGTTGGGCACTTCCCATTTGGTTATGAACGCAGGGTAATGGTGGAATTTACTTGAACACCCCTTCAACTGGTAAATTACTAGTTGGGAACTGGTCTAGTTGGAACTAGGAAACTGAAATTTCAGACTTCTTAACGGGTTGTAGTTTTACACGTCACACAATATGTCATTCAATCAGTTAGCAAGTTAAACATTTCAGAGTTCCCTAGTTCCAACTAGTACATGAATGCAGCATATCATCTCTGAACACCAACTCCCACATGCTGACGTCACCTAAATAATTGACCTCGATAAGAGCATTTTTGGCAGTTAAATACAACAAAACGCAATATATATCGTTTTTGAAGCATGATTGCTGTACTTTCAGGCTATGGTTCACGGAACTCGGCCATTAGCCAATCTGGTTTCTCAACGCGTTCAAAGCAAGTAAATGCATCCAACAGGTATGTGATTTCATAACTGGTAATTTCCACCTTCCCAATTGGTTATGAATGCAGCATTACTCTCTCACATACTCTAATGGCATCACAAGGTCATTCAAGTGACCTTCTGAAACCCTTCCTAACATTCACAGGGGCCTTACGATTCAAACGGAATAATTCCGCTGCGTACCTCAGACTGCCATCGTTGAAGTAATTTTGTGGTGACGTCAAGTCATCAGCGATGGGATCATATCTAACCAGATTATCAAAGCAAATGACAAATGTTCAAAACTCTGCATTAACCGCGTGTTCTGCTTGACCCAACCGGTGTTCTGGGACCAATTAGAACGCAAACGCATTCTAACTAATGTCCGTGGACATGGCGTTTGGCCCGAAGGAAGGAGTTTGGGTAACCAGGAAAGCTTTAGGTTGCCAGCTCTTGCCTTTAGTCATAATAAAACATACATCTAGTACTCAAGACATATTACGAGCCTTCAGGTTTTTTGCTCAATTCCTGCCCATTGGTTAGAGAAGAAGTAGTCGTGTTGCCTTCCTGATCCTTGACCACAAAAACAATTGGGATACTTGTTTAGCATGTAATTTATTAAATTAACAAACCTACATAAAATACATGAAGTAGTAGCAACATGAAGATATTGCCAGGGATCACTTTCAAGGTAACCCGTTGAAATGTACAAACACTTCCAATTCTGATTGACCGTTTGCATTAGCCATGCAAGAATTAAAACCAGTAGCCATAATGTAATTTAGACCATTTGTTGTTGTTTCAAAGCATATAGTCACACAGCTTTGACTCAATACATTCTGGAACCCTTAGTCTATGGCTCAATAATTGATGTATATTAGCACCTGTTAAACCAGGGGATATAATATACGCCATCAAGATGGAGAAACAAAGACAAAGATACAGCTGTGATCAATATGGCAACTGATCATGCAAACGCCATTGAGTCCCAGCAGTCATGTCATGCAGGTTATTGAAAGCCACAACAAATCACCAGACATAAGGCATAACTGATTAAGAATACAAGTCTAAGCTTCTTGAAAAGATCCCCCTTCTCTGAACAGTTGATATTTCTCGAAGACAAAAAAATAATAATATTGAACATAATGTAGACATTAGTCTATGAAGTTGCTGACTTCAAATATGCTATAAGATCTGCACGCTCTCCCTTCTTCTTGATGCCGGCAAAGATCATCTTTGTTCCTGGAATGTATTTCTTGGGGTTCTCCAAGTAAGTCATGAGGGTATCAGTATCCCAGACGATGCCTGAAATCACATGTGAAGGGACAGGTCAGGATGAGAATGAAATGTGTCACATTGTCAGACTGCATTTATTTCCTGTAGAATGTGGACAATCTCAGGACGTACCTTTGGCTTTGTTGGCATCAGTGTAGGAAAAGCCTTCAGCCTGTCCGGTCTTGCGTCCAAACAGACCCCAGAGGTTTGGCCCGACCTTGTGCTTTCCTCCATTTTCAACAGTATGGCACTGGGCACACTTCTGGACAAAAGCCTTTTTTCCCTTTTCAATGTCACCCATGTTTCCTATTGGACAATAAAAGTCAGAAGAGGTCAGCTACAGTACCTAATATATATATATATATATATATATTTTTTTTTTTAAATAGATCTGCATTAATGGTAATGCTGAGCAATTAATCAACATTGTTTAATAACCCCGAAAAACAACTGAACCGAAGCTCATTAACTGGAATTCCATTTAGTTCAGGTTGTGTGAGCCCAGTATGCTTCATCTTAGAAGAACTAGTGAATACATTGTCAGACATCTCAGCAGCTGAATTCGCTTAAAATAGCATGACTAAAGACAGAACAGTACAGGAGTACAGAGCAGGATTCATTAAACCGGTAACATTTACAGGACATTTGAGAAATTTACAGGACCTATATGCATTGGGTGTGTAACCGAATAGGGCGTCCCCCCATGGTGCTCAGAATGAGAGAAATCCCATTTAGAGATTATGGTAATTCGTATTAACAGAACATGCAAGCCAAGGATGCAGCAATATGCAGTCCTTCATACCCAATTCTGTGTTATAATACCTGTCCACATTAACTTTTCCTCAGCCAACAACACCATGGTAGAAAAGTTAACCTACTATTTTCTAAAACAGACTCCGGGACAGTTGTGGGATAATGAATCACAAATTCATAACAAGTAGGACTATGAAACAAATTAATTAACAAAGGCAAATGATATAGCACCCAAACCTAGTTGTTAATATGACTAGGACTGTGCCTTTGACCAATGGACAAGGAAAGAAAGTTGATTAAAACAATTGCATCCGCGGATCCGATTTTGGCTAGGCTACTTTGAAGGTAAGACATGCCTCATATGTAGTAAAATGTTCAGCTTTCAAACAATTAAGTATATATTTATAAAAAAAATAAAAAAAAAAAAAGGGCTGGGCAATATGGCCAAATTATCTTAATGTATTTTTATGTTTTTAATAATGTTCAAAATTCTCATTTCAATGAGTCTTTCTCCATTCTGATTGTTCAATTCATGTGTCTCCATGTGCTGCATTGACCATGAAAACTGAACCCAATAGTCTCGTGGTAGAGGAACAAACAATGTGCTACTTGAGTGACAGAGTGTGGGGTTTGGTCTAGGGACGAACTACACACTGCTCAAAAAAATAAAGGGAACACTAAAATAACACATCCTAGATCTGAATGAATGAAATATTCTTATTGAATACTTTTTTCTTTACATAGTTGAATGTGCTGACAACAAAATCACACAAAAAGTATCAATGGAAATCAAATTTATCAACCCACAGAGGTCTGGATTTGGAGTCACACTCAAAATTAAAGTGGAAAACCACACTACAGGCTGATCCAACTTTGATGTAATGTCCTCAAAACAAGTCAAAATGAGGCTCAGTAGTGTGTGTTGCCTCCACGTGCCTGTATGACCTCCCTACAACACCTGGGCATGCTCCTGATGAGGTGGCGGATGGTCTCCTGAGGGATCTCCTCCCAGACCTGGACTAAAGCATCCGCCAACTCCTGGACGGTCTGTGGTACAACGTGGCGTTGGTGGATGGAGCGAGACATGATGTCCCAGATGTGCTCAATTGGATTCAGGTCTGGGGAACGGGCAGGCCAGTCCATAGCATCAATGCCTTCCTCTTGCAGGAACTGCTGACACATGAGGTCTAGCATTGTCTTGAATTAGGAGGAACCCAGGGCCAACCGCACCAGCATATGGTCTCACAAGGGGCCTGAGGATCTCATCTCGGTACCTAATGGCAGTCAGGCTACCTCTGGCGAGCACATGGAGGGCTGTGCGGCCCCCCAAAGAAATGCCACCCCACACCATACTGGAGGATGTTGCAGGCAGCAGAACGTTCTCTACGGTGTCTCCAGACTCTGTCACGTGCTCAGTGTGAACCTGCTTTCATCTGTGAAGAGCACAGGGCGCCAGTGGAGAGTTTGCCAATCTTGGTGTTCTCTGGCAAATGCCAAACGTCCTGCACGGACGTCGGGCCCTCATGGAGTCTGTTTCTGACCGTTTGAGCAGACATGCACATTTGTGGCCTGCCGGAAGTCATTTTGCAGGGCTCTGGCAGTGCTCCTCCTTGCAAAGGCGGAGGTAGCGGCCCTCCTACGGCCTCCTCCACTGGTGTACTGGCCTGTCTCCTGGTAGCGCCTACATGCTCTGGACACTACGCTGACAGACACAGCAAACCTTGCCACAGCTCACATTGATGTGCCATCCTGGATGAGCTGCACTACCTGAGCCACTTGTGTGGGTTGTAGTCTCATGCTACCACTAGAGTGAAAGCACTGCCAGCATTCAAAAGTGACCAAAACATCAGCCAGGAAGCATAGGAACTGAGAAGTGGTCTGTGGTCACCACCTGCAGAACCACTCCTTTATTGGGGGTGTCTTGCTAATTGCCTATAATTTCCACCTGTTGTCTATTCCATTTGCACAACAGCATGTGGAATGTGTCAGTGTTGCTTCGTAAGTGGACAGTTTGATTTCACAGAAGTGTGATTGACTTGGAGTCACATTGTGTTGTTTAAGGGCTCCCTTTATTTTTTTGAGCAGTGTATATAAACTAGTTAGTGTCTAGTGATCTCTTCTTCTGTGGACTTCATATAGCAGTCAGCAACCAACTTTAAGGTGCATTACCACCACCAACTGGACTGTAGTTTGGACCTCAGATCAAATCACCCAAGTGGGTATATGCTCCTAAACCAGAGGAGATGGGAGAGGCGGGACTTGCAGCGCATTAAATACAGAACCAAGTTCTATTTTATCATCTGGCTACACAGACGCATGCAAGAAGTTTGGATGAAATGATTGAACACGCATTAATTTTTGCACCGCTCACACACGTAATGTGGGTGGTCTGGTCAACATGTAACAAATGAAAATTAAAAATATATACACACCTGAAATATTGTATTATTTCATTGTAATTTCCTATTGGCGTCTACCCAATGTGGACCTGACAGGAATATTTTCAATGTTTTGGCAATTGAAAGTGAACAATTTTTGGCTTTGCAATTTCCATTATTGTGATGTTATTATTTCTTGCATTTAAAGATGTCCAGTTATAGTTGTGCTAAAATAAACTCACCCTTTCAAATGGAGAATGTCATCTTTACAAAACGGGTTGAACTGATATTTTATCCAACTTAACATTAATATTTGAATTCTGAACAATTTTACTTTCAATTGAAACATAAAAAAAAAAAAAAAGGGTCATGTGCAGTTATCCCTTGCCAAAGTTAGCTAGCTTAGCTCTCCCTTGCCAAAGTTAGCTAGCTTAGCTCTCCGTGGCCAAGGTTAGCTAGCTTAGCTCTCCGTGGCCAAGGTTAGCTAGCTTAGCTCTCCGTGGCCAAGGTTAGCTAGCTTAGCTCTCCGTGGCCAAGGTTAGCTAGCTTAGCTCTCCGTGGCCAAGGTTAGCTAGCTTAGCTCTCCGTGGCCAAGGTTAGCTAGCTTAGCTCTCCGTGGCCAAGGTTAGCTAGCTTAGCTCTCCGTGGCCAAGGTTAGCTAGCTTAGCTCTCCGTGGCAAAGGTTAGCTAGCTTAGCTCCCAAAGGTTAGCTAGCTTAGCTCCCAAAGGTTAGCTAGCTTAGCTCCCCGTGGCCAAGGTTAGCTAGCTTAGCTCTCCGTGGCCAAGGTTAGCTCGCTGTGGCCAAGGTTAGCTAGCTTAGCTCTCCGTGGCCAAGGTTAGCTCGCTGTGGCCAAGGTTAACTAGCTTATCTCGCCGTGGCCAAGGTTAGCTAGCTTATCTCGCCGTGGCCAAGGTTAGCTAGCTCGCAGTGGCCAAGGTTAGCTAGCTCGCAGTGGCCAAGGTTAGCTAGCTCGCAGTGGCCAAGGTTAGCTAGCTCGCATTGGCCAAGGTTAGCTAGCTCGCATTGGCCAAGGTTAGCTAGCTCGCAGTGGCCAAGGTTTGCTAGCTCGCCGTGGCCAAGGTTTGCTAGCTCGCCGTGGCCAAGGTTAGCTAACGGGTTAAAAGGCAAGACCATAGTAATCACGGCTGATTTAAGTAGTATAGCTAACGTTAGCTATTAACTCAAATCACTACAACTGTCTCCTGGTGTGCCATTTCTTCAGTCATGGCTTTTCAGTTATCGGTTTGAGTTGAGATGTTTAGCGGGCTCGTAAGTTACCACGTTTCAACAGCGGATAGAGAACCAGGCAGGCAAAGGTTCCTTTAGATAAAAAAAAATCAAATAAAAACGAACCAACGCAATATTCACAATTCAAAAAAATGACTACAAATTCAACTACTAAAACGTATTTAATCAATGTTACCTGTTCAAATAAACTATATTCCTTACAGTTGTTCCAACTTCAGAGCTTTTTTTGTGTGCTTTAGTTCCAATCCGATCCGCTTTCCCCCTTGCCGGTAGCCGACTCACTGGATCTAATAGTATTGCGACCAAGTTCCTTTTTCTTCCCTCCAGATTTTTTTTATATGTCATCCAGACTGCCCAGTCACATGCTCTATCATCACTCTGACGAACACAGCTGTTTTGCATTCAAGCCCTAGATGGAGTTGAGAACAATGATGTCGGCCTACTACACGAATGGTAATAGCATACACAACATTTCAGTGATGCCGTTGTTGTTGTTTGTATTCACACTAACACCACAACAAATATGTATGTATTCCTCTTGGACTACATTTTTTTTAACCAATAATCATCATTGGAAAGATCAGACAACGTGTTTAAGATTGTTGTGGGGAATTTCACTGTCTTTTATTGTGAAGAGGGTTTGTTGCATCCCTATAACCATACATCGACCTAACACCAGGTAGTTCTTCTGAGAAGAAGAAATAGCTACACATAGCTAACCAAAGTACATACTATACCAGAGAGGAAGAGGCAAAGCATATATGGAGAAAAAGATGGCGAAGTGGATTCTGAATCTAATGGCAGTATGACATTGATGAGAATGTCACTTTGTATATTGTTGGACTACAGTTTATTAACGAGAAGTAGCTGATCGAATTACCAATCTTGAGGAATCCATTTGAGATATCCAAACTGGTGGAGAGAGTTCTGGGTAGAGTGAAGGCTGTGAGGATCACAAGAGGCGGGCAAATGGAGCACCCCACTATCCATGTTGACGGTACAGCAGTGGAGAAGATGGAAAGTTTTAAGTTCCTCGTGTACATATCACCTACAAAACTGAATTGGTCCATGCACACAGACAGTGTGGTGAAGAAGGTGCAACAGCGTCACTGAAAACTCTCACTAACTTTTACAGGTGCACAATTGAGAGCATCCTGTAATATCCTGACTACACCGCTTGCATCGCAAAATACATGTAGAAATCCATGTTATTCAATTATTGCACCCACACTGCTTGCAGGCCAACGAGCGTCTGAGTTGCCAATGGCTAAAATAGAACTCCTTTCTATTTCTGACGCAGATCGGCTGCAAGTCCTGCCTCTCCCATCTCCTCATTGGTTTATAGAAGCAGGTACCCACTGTGCCATCTCCTTATTGGTTATAACCAAGTGGGTGATTGAAAGACAAACTGTTTTGCCGGTTGTCGTGGTAATACTATGAAAGTGTAGACGCCAATCACCATATAAATTCAAACGCTTGGAAGGAGGAGAGATGACTAGAAAGTATTCGGTTGACCGTTTTATGTGTGGATTAATTGTCGGAGTAGAGGACCTGTGCATTTCAGGTAAAATAACAACTCAATGTTTATATCCCAGGACAAATTAGCTAGCAACTGCAAGCTAACTAGCTAAATTGCCATACATGTTTAATGCTTTTCGACCTGTCCCCAAATTAATGTAATTGGTTCAGAGTTTGTATTGATATTTTAAACTGTGTGTCGTGATCGCGTTTGGTGAAGGGGGACAAAATAAATTTATGCACATAGCGCACGATGGCGCACGCGCACAGCCGGTTTGGGTTCTGTGTTAGGCCGTATCGCCGCCTGGTACGACAGCTGCACTGCCCACAATCGCAGAGCTCTCCAGTGGGTTTTGCTGTTTGCACAACGCATCACCGGGGGCAAACTACATGCCCTCCAGGACACATACAACACCCAATGTCACAGGAAGGCATAAAAGATCATCAAGGACAATAACCACCCGAGCCACTGCCTGTTCACCCTGCTTCTATCCAGAAGGCGAGGTCAATACAGGTGCATCACAGCTGGGACAGAGAGATAGAAGCTGTTTTTCAATCTCAAGTTCATCAGATTGTTAAACACCCACCACTAGCACAGAGAGGTGACTGCCTACCTACAGACAACACATAATGTGATCTTTTCCACTACTTGGACATTTCGGCTTCTCCCTTCTGCAAACACTTGAAACATGACCAAAAGCTTTACAATGATCACACTGCATTGGTCTTGGGATACATGCTCTGACTCTGACTAAAGAACAGATAGACTCTTCAATTTTTCTTTTGTTAACCACATGATTCATCTGACATGCATCAATCACTCCAGGAATATTTTTAAATCTCTTCAACATCCACTTTCCACAAGACACCAGATATAAGCCCCTTGAGGGGTGCCCTGTTCCTAAGAGACACACACACAACACTTCAAACATATTTTTTTATTTATTTTTACCTTTATTTTACTAGGCAAGTCAGTTAAGAACAAATTCTCATTTTCAATGACGGCCTAGGAACAGTGGGATAACTGCCTGTTCAGGGGCAGAATGACAGATTTGTACCTTGTCAGCTTGGGGATTTGAACTTGCAACTTTTCGGTTTACTAATCCAACGCTCTAACCACTCGGCTACCCTGCCACCTCTTGTGAGACACAACACATGTTTCTTCTGATCCGTAGAAGTAGAAAAAAATCTGAATCAAATCAAATTTTATTGGTCACATACACATGGTTAGCAGATGTTATTGCGAGTGTAGTGAAATGCTTATGCTTTTAGATCCGACAGTGCAGCAGTATCTAACAGGTAATATCTAACAATTCCACAACAAAATCTAATATCTAACAAATTCCACAACAAAACCTAAAACACACAATCTAGTAAATGAATGGAATGAAACTATATAAGTATAAAATATACTCCTGTGTGTGGCCACTGCTCATGCTCTCCATTGGCGCTCTGAGAAGTTTTCTGAGGTGACCAGGACGATGGTGACCAGGACAATGTGCCAGCACAGAGGGATAGGCCAAAGAGTGATATATGCTTCAGTAAGGTTGGCTTCTTAGCGTTTATGGCAATGGTTATTAACTGTACCGCAGAAATGTAACGTAAATCACAGAAATAGATGTTGTGGTGGCAGCTGCAGAGAAGTATTTGGGCGTACGAGATTTGACTTCAGAAGAGTTATAGGGTGTGTTGTGTGGTGGTGTCCCTTCCTCCCAGGCCATTGGCATGGTGCGGGAGCAGTTAGGGTCATATTATTGGATTGGGGTAGTTAGTTTTTAATGACTGTAGGGTTAGTTGGAAGGTTTTTTTTAAATGTATTTTAATATTTTAAATTATGGACCACAAGCATTTCGCAACACCCACAATAACATCTGCTAAACATGTGTATGTGACCAATAAAATGTTATTTGATTTGAAAGTGTAATACATTTATAGTATAGTCCAGTTGGGGGCTGTATTGCAACATATCGGATGCCAACCTCCGTTAAACTCAAAAGAAGAAGAAGGAAGTGCTTGCTTGTAGTCCTAAAGCCCGAACCTCTGGTTCATTCAGCCACCCCTATGTGAAAAAAAGTATGTCTAAATAGGCTTTTGGAATTAAGGTTTAGGAGATCTTACGTTTTGTTCTATAAGATAATAGCAGTCAGTTAACATGACCTTTATGAATTATGAAGCCTTTGTGGTTTATGTGCTTTTTTTAATAACATAAATTCTTCAACATTCACAAAATGTGACGTTAGCTGATGAAGATTATCTCATAGAACAGAACGTATAAGATCTCCTGTGTTTATGCAAAAAAAAAACTACCAAAATGCCATTCATTTTCTCCATAGGCATTGTCCAACGATTTCATAGTGGAGTTATAGTGCTTACAAAAAGACGCCATGACTATTTATCGCTCTATACCTAACCAATCAGGTGGTTGTTCGACGAAACGAATCTTTGGACGTCATTGATCACGTGTTTCTTCCGGAAAAGGAGAGACAGGCGTTTGTACGTTGCCGCAATTTCGACGCATTTCTCGGAGTTTCAGTATCAAACGTAATATCACTCGCTACAGAAAATATACTATTAATTGTTTGTTTTTTAAAATTTGATTTGAAAATTTGGTAGACAGACCAAGTGAAACCTTTAAACTATTGATAACTGTTTACGGATCATCGTCGACTCAACTTCGCAAGTGTGTGTGTGTCTCTTGTTAGCTAACATTAGCTAAGCGAGATAGTTTTCAGGGTGGTAAAATGGAGGATGCATTTAGGCCGTCGACGGATCTCGATGATCCCCCAAATAGTCGCTTGTTTCTAGTTACAAGTAAGTCCATCACCGAGGACATGATCCGGGAGCAGTTTTCTCTTTTTGGAGAAATTCAGGATGTTTGGGTAGTGAAAGACAAACAGACAAAGGAGTCAAAAGGAGTGTCCTTTGTGAAATTTACCAAATCGTCCGAGGCATGTACGGCTATGGAAGAAATGCATGGAAAATGCTTGGTCGAAGGAACCAAACCAATCAAGGTAAGTACTCTGGCTTCAGTGACTTTGCTCATGTTATTAACACTTATTGTAGCTAGTGCTTCTTCATTTGGTTTCCCGGCGGGAAGTATCATGCTGGGTGAAGGAGTTGGGCCTACGTATTGCAGCCTTTCGAAGTTCGGAAACTGCCTTGCACATTTTGTTGACCAAAAATGTTACATGGGGTGGTGCAAGAAATTGCACCAGCATATTATCCCTAAAACAGATTACAGATGGTCTATTATATTAACAAGATACTCGATTTGACCACTTGGAACTGCATGTCTTTTAAGATGGGGGGGGGGGGGGTGAGCAGGCCATGGAGATGGAGGACCCCTTTTTGTATCTGTACCGTTTATATAGCATCTGTGACAGTATGGGCAGCACCATTGAGGCAATATTTGTTTTTAAGGTACTCCATTTTCTTCTTCATTGGCGAATTGCTCCCAACTCAATAGGAATCCTCACCCATTTGACTACTTTAAAATGGTGGATGCTGTCAAATAAAATAATTGTATGTGTCACGTGCCGAATACAAAAGGTGTAGACATGAGTGAAATGTTTACTTACTACAAGTCCTTAACCAACAATGCAGTTTGAAGAAAACAGATGTTAAAAGTAGTTACTAAAATATGTTAAAACGGGGTTATATCCATGATGTGCCCGTTGTCAGAGGGCTGGGCAGTTTTTTTTTTCCAAAGACGAAATATCACGCGCAACCAGAAGGACCGACTTGGTCTCCTCAGTCTGGCGCTCGAAACCTTGTCTGCGTTGCACCACTTGGTGTGCATGACAGACACAGGGGATGCCTCCTTTCAGCAGCACTCTGCTCTGGAGATCACAGCATGAGACTGCTCGTAATGCGTAGGTGCCCTCTCCTTCTGGGAGGAAGACAGACACACAAGTCCACTTCGAGATACCAGCCTTATACTGCAAACGGATTGGACAAAAGGCACGAATCACACTCCCAGAGTAATCTCAGTCATTTTCCTGATTATTGGGGTGCGGCTCGTAAGCCTTTACTTCACCTGTCGGCGTAGGTTCTTTCTCTTCTGTCAGGTTTGGTGTGTGTGTATTTTTTTATATATTTATTAATCGTGCCAAGTTATCTCTTCTGCCAGGTGTTTATTGCCCAGGCGAGGTCCTCCGGAAGCCACCGAGACGTGGAGGATGAGGAGCTCACCAGAATATTTGTGATGATTCCCAAAACCTTTACGGAGGACGACTTGAAAGAAACATTCAAGGTAGTTCATCACCCTCGATCGTGTTGTATTTGGCTGGTAAACCGTATTGGAATTGCCTATGCTTATTACTCATTTGTTCTCACAGGAATATGGTGACATTGAGTATTGCATCATCGTAAAGAATAAAACCACAGGAGAAAGTAAGGGCCTGGGGTATGTGAGATACCACAAACCCTCACAGGCAGCCACCGCCATAGAGAACTGTGAGAAGAGTAAGTTGTCTTTTTTTTAATTCATTTTTTATTCATTTTTATTCATTTATCATGTCTGTGAAAACCCAAACTATCAATCTAGTAATCCATGTTTTTTTGTTTACAACAGCATATAGGGCCATTCTTGCAGAGCCGAGGAACAAAACGCCAGCCCCAGACAACGACTACTTTAGCCCTGCCAGAGCAGAGCATGTCCAGGGTGACCCAGGAATGACTTCCTATCCATTTGGTATGTACCTGCCATTGGTGTGATTAGACCTACAATTTTTTCAGACCCATGATCGTTTTTTCCTCAAATTCTAAGCCATTCTATTTCCTCCCATTGTAGTGGACTCTGGTTTTCATACCAGGGGAGACATGCGGGGCACAGACATCATCACCAGGTGCTTAATGGTGTCATCCAGGGCGAGCATCACACAAGATCAAGTCTATAGCCTCTTTGACCTGATCCCGGGGATGGATTATTGCGAGATGCAGCAGGATTCATATGGTTTCAGCACAGGTAGCCACAATACACAGTTACTCCCTCAGATGCAACACCTGATGTATTGCATAGGAATTGGTAGCTAGTAGTGTTTTTGTGTTTTTTTTTACCCTTTCAGGGCAAGCTATGATTCGCTACAACAACCTTGGATCAGCTGTCTATGCGAAAAACAAACTGGATGGCTTTGAGTACCCACCTGGGAACCGGCTAGTAGTCACTCACATTGATGATGGGCAGGACAGAAGAAGGTAGGATGAAATGTAACTTCATGGTATTGTACATCAAATCTAACTTTATTTGTCACATACAAATGTTTAGTAGATGTTATTGCAGGTGTGGTAGGTCGTTGTTATTGTTTGGTCCTTATTTACCCTCTTGTTGTCTCCAGTCCAGTGGGAAGGATGGCCATGCAGCTGGTAGCAGCCCAGATGATGTCTATTGTGTGCAATGCTCCTACTGGCCCACCACCACTTAGGAAGACGAGTACTGTAAGTTACTGACTTGGTTAACCTTGAGGGAACGAGGCCTTTTCTAGTACTTTCTAGAGCTAACCAAGCTTTAAAAAAATAAAAAAACTACTACATGATGATTGAACTTCCTAACAAACTTTATGATATGTCGTTGTCAGGGCTACCCATCACCCGCTGTTCCTCAGAGCCCCCGGGTACAGACAGATGTTGCACTCCCACCTCTCCAGAAGTTGGCCCCCTCAGACAGCCGGGTGAAAGAACGCCTATTTGTGGTCTTCAAACCTTTGCCTCTGCCCATGGATGTGCTTGAAGATGTGTTCTGGTATGAGATACTTGCCATTATTTTCATTAATACACTGTTTATTAAGACTTATTACTGATAAACTCTTTAAACTAACAACAGTTTATAAAATATTTTTAATTGTTTAAAAGGTTTTCTGTACTGTGCTATTCCCTTTTTAACTTTGGGCTAGAGGAATAGTTGCGATCTTGTGTGTATTGATGATTGGGGGGAGGTCAAAATTCCTGCCGGTCACTTATTCCCCTCTCTCTGTTTCTACAGCCGTTTTGGCTCTCTGGTTGAGGTTTTCCTTGTGCCTGGACGGAATGTGGGCTACATGAAGTACGCAGAGAGGAAGAGTGCTGATGATGCCATGGCAACCCTACACGGTCAAATGGTGAATGGCGTTAAAATGAAGGTGATGCGGGCTGACCCGCCCAAAGAGGAGTCTCACAAACGTCAACGCACCTATTAGGGGGACACAGAACAAGGTAAGTGTCTCCAAGGTTTAAGAGTAAATTCTGTAGCGATCAATGACAGCGAGTGTCCACCAGCTGTTTTTTTCTTTATACATACTTGAATTACCAGAGCCGTATGTTGCGTTACCAGCAGACATAAGGTAAGTACATAGCAGGACTAAACAATATACCTTTTCTTTTTCTTAACCTGACTCTGGGCAACACATTAGGAGAGACCAACACAGTTTAATGCATATTTAAAGTGCTGATGTTTTTGTTCCTACAGAGATGACCTAAGTGACATGACCTCCAACATGACTGAACCGACATAAATGATGACAGGACCAAATTACGACCACACTACGGACAGTGATCTCTGTACCTTACTTTGATGTTTCTTTGTACTAACGCTGAAGGTGATGACAGTGGTGGTCCTTTTCTCCTCAAGATTGATATTTTGATGTTAAGGAATAGAGTTTGAATCTGCATTGGTCCTAATATGTTCTCAATAAAAAAAACACCCAATGCATTTTGTGTGAATTTATTTTTTGTTTTTAATGAGTGTCAAATATTGTAGTTTTTCCTCAATGTTATTAGCAGACTAGATTTGTTGTATTATGCCCAAGTTTTAATGGAGCCTACTTGTTGTTTCCAGTGGGCTGAAGGGCATAACATGGCCGCAAATTCAGAATGTTGCTGGAAAGACTGGTAAAATACATTAAGAATACATTAAGGACCAGCTAGGGTTGGGTGGGGTCTAAAATAGAACCAGGAAAGCAACGGTCAGACTTCAGATATAAAATATATTAATGATAAATCACCTGATTTACTACAAATAATAATAAACACAGGTAGAACAGTTGAAACTGGAGCAGCAGCACGGCCAGGTGGACTGGGGACAGCAAGGAGTCATCATGCCAGGTAGTCCTGAGACATGGTCCTAGGGCTCAGCTCCTCGGAGAGAGAAAGAAAGAGAATTCGAGAGAGCATACTTAAATTCACACAGGACACCGGATAAGACAGGAGAAGTACTCCAGATATAACAAACTGACTCTAGCCCCCCGACACAAACTACTGCAGCATAAATACTGGAGGCTGAGACAGGAGGGGTCAGGAGACACTGTGGCCCCATCCGATGACATCCCCGGACAGGGCCAAACAGCCAAAGCACAGCCCCCACACCACGAGAGGGATACCTTCAACCACCAACTTACCATCCTGAGACAAGGCTGAGAAAAGCCCACAAAGATCTTCGCCATGGCACAACCCAAGGGGGGCGCCAACCCAGACAGGAAGATCACATCAGTGACTCAACCCACTCAAGTGACGCACCCCTCCTAGGGACGACATGAAAGAGCACCAGTAAGCCAGTGACTCAGCCCCTGTAATAGGGTTAGAGGCAGAGAATCCCAGTGCAAAGAGGGGAACCGGCCAGGCAAAGACAGCAAGGGCGGTTCGTTGCTCCAGAGCCTTTCCATTCACCTTCACACTCCTGGGCCAGACTACACTCAATCATATGACCCACTGAAGAGATGAGTCCTCAGTAAAGACTTATAGGTTGAGACCGAATTTGCGTCTCACATGGGTAGGCAGACCATTCCATAAAAATGGAGCTCTATAGGAGAAAGCCCTGCCTCCAGCTGTTTGCTTAGAAATTCTAGGGACAACTAGGAGGCCTGCGTCTTGTGACCGTAGCGTACGTGTAGGTATGTACGGCAGGACCAAATCAGAGAGATAGGTAAGAGCAAGCCCATGTAATGCTTTGTTGGTTAGGTTGTAGTTAGGTTAGTTTCAAATGTCTTAAACACAGGCTCCTAGCGAGGGCAATTTTGGGGCTTCACCATGTTTCATTGAAATGTACAGCTGTGTGTCGTCCGCATAGCAGTGATAGTTAACATTATGTTTTCGAATGACATCCCCAAGAGGTAAAATATATAGTGAAAACAATTGTGGTCCTAAAACGGAACCTTGAGGAACACCAAAATTTACAGTTGATTTGTCAGAGGACAAACCATTCACAGAGACAAACATATCTTTCCAACAGATAAGATCTAAACCAGGCCAGAACTTGTCTGTGAAGACCAATTTGAGTTTCCAAACTCTCCAAAAGAATGTGGTGACCGATGGTATCAAAAGCAGCACTAAGGTCTAGGAGCACGAAGACAGATGTAAAGCATCGGTCTGATGCCATTAAAAGGTCATTTACCACCTTCACAAGTGCAGTCTCAGTGCTGTGATGGGGTCGATATAGGCCGATGGTTTTTTTATATTTTCTGGGTCAAGGTTGGGCTTTTTCTAGAGAGGCTTTATTACTGCCACTTTTAGTGAGTTTGGTACACATCCGGTGGATAGAGAGCCATTTATTATGTTCAACATAGGAGGACCAAGCACAGGAAGCAGCTCTTTCAGTAGTTTAGTTGGAATAGGGTCCAGTATGCTGCTTGAAGGTTTAGAGGCCATGATTATTTTCATCATTGTATCAAGAGATATAGTACTAAAACACTTGAGTGTCTCTCTTGATCCTAGGTCCTTGCAGAGTTGTGCAGACTCAGGACAACTGAGCTTTGAAGGAATACGCAGATTTAAAGAGGAGTCCATAATTTGCTTTCTAATAATTATGATATTTTCCTCAAAGAAATTCATGAATTTATTACCGCTGAAGTGAAAGCCACCTCTCTTGGGGAATGCTGCTTTTTAGTTAGCTTTGCGACAGTATCAAAAATAAATTTAGGATTGTTCTTATTTTCCTCAATTAAGTTGCAAAAATAGGATGATCGAGCAGCAGTAAGGGCTCTTCGATACTGCACGGTACTGTCTTTCCAAGCTAGTCGGAAGACTTCAAGTTTGGTGTGGTGCCATTTCCGTTCCATTTTTCTGGAAGCTTGCTTCAGAGCACGGGTATTTTCTGTATACCAGGGAGCTAGTTTCTTATGAGAATTTTGTTTTGTTTTTAGGGGTGCAACTCCATCTAGGGTATTGCGCAAGGTTAAATTGAGTTCCTCAGGTGGTTAACGGATTTTTGTCCTCTGACGTCCTTCGGTAGACAAAGGGAGTCTGGAAGGGCATCAAGGAATCTTTGCGTTGTCTGTGAATTTATAGCACAACTTTTGATGCTCCCTGGTTGGGGTCTGAGCAGATTATTTGTTGCAATTGCAAACATAATAAAATGGTGGTCCGATTGTCCAGGATTTTGAGGAAAAACATTAAGATCCACAACATTTATTCCATGGGACAAAACTAGGTCCCAGAGTATGACTGTGGCAGTGAGTAGGTCCAGAGACATGTTGGACAAAACCACTGAGTCGATGATGGCTCCGAAAGCCTTTTGGAGTGGGTCTGTGGACTTTTCCATGTGAATATTAGTCACCAAAAATTTGAATATTATCTGCTATGACTACAAGGTCCGATAGGAATTCAGGGAACTCAATGAGGAACGCTGTATATGGCCCAGGAGGCCTGTAAACAGTAGCTATAAAAAGTGATTGAGTAGGCACTAAACAAACTTTTATATGTTCAGTCTATAAAACTTGCTTGTCACAAATTCCACAGAATTGCATTTGCCTCGTTGAGGGCTTTGGTTTACAGTACAACCACAAGATGGCAGTCTAATTATTGGGAGAGACTGCTGCATTGCTTAATCCTCTTCCACAACGAGAGAGGTGGAATGAGGTGACTCATTCATCCTGGACAAATGGAAATTCTACATTTTTACCAATCGTGAGTTCAGTTTACCCCCCCCCCCACCACCACCACCACCACTGTTTAATGGAGCACAGATTCTAGCTCAAACCAGAAACCATAGTGTAAACGGTACCACCTGTGTCATGAGGATCCAGACCTTTTTGGCAGAGGTCGTACTATGCTATTATACAATACCATTTCCCCAATCGTAAAATGCCTCCGCCACAAACCCAAGTACGAACATGGGAACGCTTCTCACAGTTGTCCCATTGCTGCATCCATTTGCAGTTATTGGTCACTCAACATATGCGCTAGACTTCATTGGCTGGAGTAGAATTTATAGTACCGTCACATACAGGGACCTATAATAACGAACATCAGATGTTCTAAGTCAGCATCACTGAAATATAACGTTTGACGTGAAACTGTTTCTCTATGTTTGTTTCCATAAAGAGACTAATCTAAAAAAAAAAAAAAAAAGTCCCTGCGTTTCAAGTAGGCTTGAATTTAGTACAAGCTTTCTAATCCCAATTATTCTCATTTTGGAAATGTCTTTAGCAGTCTTGTCGTGACTTGTTTACTGCGCTGACAGAAATCCAGTGCCTGGGTTTGCGAAAGCGCCATTGGTCCATCTCGCGCGCGGATCCAGTCCGGCCATTTCTTCCCTCCAAAACTCATCCTTGCTGCAGGGAGGAGCATTGAGCATCCGTCTCACTGTATTCAAGAAAACGGATATATACAATACTTTTTTTTTTTTTTTTTTTTTTTACTTTTCATTGCTTATGTTCAAAACCTTTTATATCATCTATTATATGCACAAGGGGTTTCAACGCGGAACCTTCTAGCTATCATCTGTCTCAAGAAGGGCGCGGGTTTTTCAGTTGTATAGGGAAGTCGTCTCATTTTATTTCCTGCGCCAAAAAAATGCAATGACATGGTCAGTACAATAATACCTCGGTAAGCTATGTTTTCCATACTTGGTCAAACTGTACTTTATGTGAATTGCGGCCCTACACTTTGTAATTGAAGTCAAATTGTTTCTTGAAAAGCCTTTCCAGTCAAGTGTTAACAAACAAGGCATCCTCAGACACTAGGGAAGGCTACTTCTGTTTATGCCCCACCTGACCAATGCCTACCTGAGAAACCGATGACCGTAATTCTGCTGCATTTGCTAGTGCCTAATGGACGACATTGATTTCATGTCTTCATTTCAAATGGTTGTCTTAGTTGTACAATGTCAAACTATCTTTCGATTAAGTGAAGTAGTCTATATGAGGAAGAAATGAGTTGGTGAGTGACGTACACAAGTTGCATCATCACGCTGTCACTATATACCTTCTCACATGTGATTGTCATGCACTGTGTACAATACCTTTTCCCACCGAGCAGTAGCCTACAACGATATTCTGCATGAGAATCCATCCCATAAGGGAATTTAGCCAGATACAATGAAGGTCAGAATATGACATTGCAGTGAGATTTAAACACAGACTTGAATGAACCAAAAGGGCATTGCCTGGAGGGAGGGATTCACAATCGCAATGTTGTAATTATCTGCCTGTCACTACATGGTATTTGGTATTTTATTAGGATCCCCATTAGCTGTTGCAAAAGCAGCAGCTACTCTTCCTGGGGTCCACACAAACATGAAACATAATACAGAACATCAATAGACAAGAACAGCTCAAATACATAACTTTATTTATTTTTTCAAAGGCACATGTAGCCTACATATCAATGCATACAGACAAACTATCTAGGTTAAATAGGAGAGAGGCGTTGTGCCGCGAGGTGTTGCTTTATCTGTATAATAATATGTTTGCTGTTTATTTGAGCAGTATGAGATGGAAGGAAGTTCCATGCAATAAGGGCTCTATATAATAATATACGCTTTCTTGAATTTGCTCTGGATTTGGGGACTATGAAAAGACCCCTGGTGGCATGTCTGGTGGGATAAGTGTGTGTGTCAGAACTTTGTGTAGGCATTCACATCCCTGAACAGATTAAGCTTTGGTAGCACTATTAATTTTTTTGGGGGACTGAGGAGAGGAGACCTGCTCAAGGTGTCCTCATTTTATTTCATGGTCAAGTGTCAGGTCCCCCTTCTCATTCATGTCATTTAGAAGGCAAAACTGATCCTAGACCAGCTCTCTTATTAAACACAGACCTTTTCATCTTTCTGATGACTTGTTTCATTAAAAATTGTGACACAATTGGAACCCTTGAGCTGTTTTTAATTAGTCAATTATAGTAGTTTGCTGAGAGCCTGTGCTTCTGTCAGGTTTATTAATGAGACTGTACGTTAATGAAATGTTCAGTCGATTCTACTTTTGTAAATACAATATTCAGGGTGCAATAGTAATCTTTTTGTATTGTTCTATTGTAGTACACCAGTACACCTTCACCATGAACTACCTTTAGCTCCACAGGCCTTTCACTGTCAAATCAGACAGATTATATAGGCCTAGTTACAATGCACATCCACATCACATGATTGCCTTCCCATTTAAGTTCTATTGTCCAACTGAGTGAGTGTTGTAAGACTGTTTGCTCATGTGCCGGTGTTACAAGGTGCCGGTGTTACAATGTGCCGGTGTTACAAGGTGCCGGTGTTACAAGGTGCCGGTGTTACAAGGTGCCGGTGTTACAAGGTGCCGGTGTTACAAGGTGCCGGTGTTACAAGGTGCCGGTGTTACAAGGTGCCGGTGTTACAAGGTGCCGGTGTTACAAGGTGCCGGTGTTACAAGGTGCCCGTGTTACAATGTGCCAGTGTTACAAGGTGCCAGTGGAAGCAGATGCAATACTTTTGTCATCACATATGAAATGGAGTCTCATCTGTATTAACCTCATTGCCAGTAGTTCAGTTCATCTCACCTTCTTCACCCCTCCCAGTCAACCAATCACTATGCGCTTATTACCTGTTAATATCACGCAGTAGTTGTTCCCTGATAGGAATGAAGCCCCTGTGTTCTCTTCCTGTAATGTGATCTACATGGGTCTGTTTTCCACCTGCTTAATTATGGAACAGAAATGGTGATCAGCAGCACCCTTGGAGCAGCAGACCATCACTAACACTGTGATAATGATGACTGACAGTCTGGTCACTAACACTGTGATAATGATGACTGACAGTCTGGTCAGTAACACTGTGATAATGATGACTGACAGTCTGGTCACTAACACTGTGATAATGATGACTGACAGTCTGGTCAGTAACACTGATAATGATGACTGACAGTCTGGTCACTAACACTGTGATAATGATGACTGACAGTCTGGTCAGTAACACTGTGATAATGATGACTGACAGTCTGGTCAGTAACACTGTGATAATGATGACTGACAGTCTGGTCACTAACACTGTGATAATGATGACTGACAGTCTGGTCACTAACACTGTGATAATGATGACTGACAGTCTGGTCAGTAACACTGTGATAATGATGACTGACAGTCTGGTCACTAACACTTTGATAATGATGACTGACAGTCTGGTCAGTAACACTGTGATAATGATGACTGACAGTCTGGTCACTAACACTGTGATAATGATGACTGACAGTCTGGTCACTAACACTGTGATAATGATGACTGACAGTCTGGTCACTAACACTGTGATAATGATGACTGACAGTCTGGTCAATAACACTGTGATAATGATGACTGACAGTCTGGTCACTAACACTTTGATAATGATGACTGACAGTCTGGTCAGTAACACTGTGATAATGATGACTGACAGTCTGGTCACTAACACTGTTATAATGATGACTGACAGTCTGGTCAATAACACTTTGATATTGATGACTGACTAGGTGTTATTGTACATGAACCTGGCATATGCCTCATCTAAACAAAATAAACAATAGCACCCCCTTACCCCACATAGATAAAGGGATATGTAAATATGATGGTACTTGTCTGCCTATGAAACATGGGACCAACACTTTTCTGTTCAGTATATACAGTGGGGCAAAAAAGTATTTAGTCAGCCACCAATTGTGCCAGTTCTCCCACTTAAAAAGATGAGAGAGGCCTGTAATTTTCATCATAGGTAAACTTCAACTATGACAGACAAAATGAGAAAAAAAAATCCAGAAAATCACATTGTAGGATATTTAAATGAATCTATTTGCAAATTACGGTGGAAAATAAGTATTTGGTCACCTACAAACAAGCAAGATTTCTGGCTCTCACAGACCTGTAACTTCTTCTTTAAGAGGCTCCTCTGTCCTCCACTCGTTACCTGTATTAATGGCACCTGTTTGAACTTGTTATCAGTATAAAAGACACCTGTCCACAACCTCAAACAGTCACACTCCAAACTTCACTATGGCCAAGACCAAAGAGCTGTCAAAGGACACCAGAAACAAAATTGTAGACCTGCACCAGTCTGGGAAGACTGGATCTGCAATAGGTAAGCAGCTTGGTTTGAAGAAATCAACTGTGGGAGCAATTATTAGGAAATGGAAGACATACAAGACCACTGATAATCTCCCTCGATCTGGGGCTCCACGCAAGATCTCACCCCGTGGGGTCAAAATGAGAAGAACAGTGAAGAATGGTGAGCAAAAATCCCAGAACCACACGGGGGGACCTGGTGAATGACCTGCAGAGAGCTGGGACCAAAGTAACAAAGCCTACCATCAGTAACACACTACGCCGCCAGGGACTCAAATCCTGCAGTGCCAGACGTGTCCCCCTGCTTAAGCCAGTACATGTACAGACCCGTCTGAAGTTTGCTAGAGAGCATTTGGATGATCCAGAAGAAGATTGGGAGAATGTCATATGGTCAGATGAAACCAAATTACAACTTTATTGTAAAAACTCAACTCGTCGTGTTTGGAGGACAAAGAATGCTGAGTTGCATCCAAAGAACACCATGCCTACTGTGAAGCATGGGGGTGGAAACATCATGCTTTGGGGCTGTTTTTCTGCAAAGGGACCAGGACAACTGGTCTGTGTAAAGGAAAGAATGAATGGGGCCATGTATCGTGAGATTTTTAGTGAAAACCTCCTTCCATCAGCATGGGCATTGAAGATGAAACGTGGCTAGGTCTTTCAGCATGACAATGATCCCAAACACACCGCCCAGGCAACGAAGGAGTGGCTTCGTAAGAAGCATTTCAAGGTCCTGGAGTGGCCTAGCCAGTCTCCAGATCTCAACCCCATATAACATTTTTGGAGGGAGTTGAAAGTCTGTGTTGCCCAGCAACAGCACCAAAACATCACTGCTCTAGAGGAGATCTGCATGGAGGAATGGGCCAAAATACCAGCAACAGTGTGTGAAAACCTTGTGAAGACTTACAGAAAACGTTTGACCTCTGTCATTGCCAACAAAAGGTATATAACAAAGTATTGAGATAAACTTTTGTTATTGACCAAATACTTGTTTTCCACCATCATTTGCAAATCAATTCATTAAAAATCCTACAATGTGATTTTCTGAATTTTTTTTCTTCTAATTTTGTCTGTCATAGTTGAAGTGTACCTATGATGAAAATTACAGGCCTCTCATCTTTTTAAGTGGGAGAACTTGCACAATTGGTGGCTGACTAAATACTTATTTGCCCCACTGTATGTCTCCTCTGTAGGGCTGTTATTTTTTCTAAGGTTGTTGTTCCTTTTCCAGAACACGTGTAGGCAATTTAGCTAGTGGTGCTTTTGCATGTACATTTGGACCACTCAACAACAGTCTGGCGGTGATAGAAGCTGTTCAACAGTCTGATGGTAATAGAAGCTGTTCAACAGTCTGATGGTTATAGAAGCTGTTCAACAGTCTGATGGTAATAGAACCTGTTCAACAGTCTGATGGTAATAGAACCTGTTCAACAGTCTGATGGTAATAGAACCTGTTCAACAGTCTGATGGTTATAGAAGCTGTTCAACAGTCTGATGGTAATAGAACCTGTTCAACAGTCTGATGGTAATAGAACCTGTTCAACAGTCTGATGGTTATAGAAGCTGTTCAACAGTCTGATGGTAATAGAACCTGTTCAACAGTCTGATGGTAATAGAACCTGTTCAACAGTCTGATGGTAATAGAACCTGTTCAACAGTCTGATGGTTATAGAAGCTGTTCAACAGTCTGATGGTTATAGAAGCTGTTCAACAGCCTGATGGTGATAGAAGCTGTTCAACAGTCTGATGGTGATAGAAGCTGTTCAACAGTCTGATGGTCTGGTGATAGAAGCTGTTCAACAGTCTGATGGTCTGGTAATAGAAGCTGTTCAACAGTCTGATGGTGATAGAAGCTGTTCAACAGTCTGATGGTGATAGAAGCTGTTCAACAGTCTGATGGTGATAGAAGCTGTTCAACAGTCTGATGGTGATAGAAGCTGTTCAACAGCCTGATGGTAATAGAAGCTGTTCAACAGCCTGATGGTGATAGAAGCTGTTCAACAGTCTGATGGTAATAGAAGCTGTTCAACAGTCTGATGGTAATAGAAGCTGTTCAACAGTCTGATGGTAATAGAAGCTGTTCAACAGTCTGATGGTAATAGAAGCTGTTCAACAGTCTGATGGTAATAGAAGCTGTTCAACAGTCTGATGGTAATAGAAGCTGTTCAACAGTCTGATGGTGATAGAAGCTGTTCAACAGTCTGATGGTGATAGAAGCTGTTCAACAGTCTGATGGTGATAGAAGCTGTTCAACAGTCTGATGGCCTGGTGATAGAAGCTGTTCAACAGTCTGATGGCCTGGTGATAGAAGCTGTTCAACAGTCTGATGGTAATAGAAGCTGTTTAACAGTCTGATGGTGATAGAAGCTGTTCAACAGTCTGATGGTGATAGAAGCTGTTCAACAGTCTGATGGTATGGTGATAGAAGCTGTTCAACAGTCCCAGTCTTTGTGGCGAGGACTATGATTTAGTATTTCACTGAGCTGAACACTAATAACGACATGTGATCAATGTTTAGTCTTTCTATCACCCTCTTGTCTAATGATTAGTGTTGTTTACTCAGTGCTCCTGCTTTACTGTCTGCAGGCAGACTGGACTGGCTCCAGAGTTCAATTTAATGAACCTTGATAAGTCAAGAAACAGATGCCTGCACAGATGGCTCTAATTCAGATTTATTTGAATTATGCAATGAAATTCTCTCCCTTGATAGTGTATAGCGGTGTGAAACCTCATACTGTTGAATCCATTTTGTGTCATCCTCTTCCATACCAAACAATGCTACAGTGTATCCTGCTGAATTACCTGCCATAGCCACTCACAGAGACCGTTATTGACACGTCTCCAAGTGGATGGTTTGAATCCAAACTGGATTCTGGAAGGAAAACAAAAACCATCTGACATTCTTGAGCTTTGCTGGCTGGTGAAATCATGATAAGATAAGACAGCGTTGAGGTTGATAGGACAGCGTTGAGGTTGATAGGACAGCGTTGAGGTTGATAGGACAGCGTTGAGGTTGATAGGACAGCGTTGAGGTTGATAGGACAGCGTTGAGGTTGATAGGACAGCGTTGAGGTTGATAGGACAGCGTTGAGGTTGATAGGACAGCGTTGAGGTTGTGTCACGAGAATTTTCAATCCCAATGATAATAGCTGACAATCAATAGCTCTGACCAATCCCTGGTCTGTAAGACCATGGGTTTAATAATAATTAGTCAAAGACTCAGCTTATGCAAAAAGATAGTACAGTTTATTCACCAGAACGTTCTGAAGTCCATTATACAAAGACATCCATTTTATAGCTGTGCACATACTTCCACACAAACAGTAGGTATTCTACGCACATACATACACAGAAACAGTAGGTGAGTTTTATCCTTCTCCATAGTTCTCACCACTGTGTATCACTACCTAGCCGACAGTTCCATTCCCCGAGATTAGGGAAACCTTGAGAAGTACTCCCTGTGCTCTCATAGGTTCCTCAGAGGCCGAGCCAGGTCGGTCCAAACACAGTTGGATTGTTCTCGTTTTTTTTCTTCGGCACACATACAAGTTCAAATCCGAAGCTACGCCTTGCTCAGACAGTCTTTGTTTTTCCACTATACAAATACATTGTTTAATCTAATTCTGACTAAAACTACACACGTCATCCGATTGTAATTTTATGATTCTAATCAATTTCATACAATTATAAGGTTTCAGAGTGGAATTATTTTATCATTGTCTTTCAACATATACATTATTTTATCAGGTTGATAGGACAGAGCTGAGGCTTCATGGGCGTGGTTAATAGCACAGAGTTGAGGTTTCATGTGTGAGATTGATAGGACAGGGTTGAGGTTAATAGGAAAGAGTTGAGGATTCATATGCATGGTTGATAGGACAGAATTGAGATTTCATGTGTGTGGTTTATAGGACTGAGTTGAGGTTGATAGGACAGAGTTGAGGATTCATGTGCGCGGTTGATAGGACAGTTGAGGATTAATGTTCTTGGTTGATAGGACAGAGTTGAGGATTCATGTGTGTGGTTGATAGGACAGAGTTGAGGTTGATAGGACAGAGTTGAGGTTGATAGGACAGAGTTGAGGTTGATAGAACAGAGTTGAGGATTCATGTGTGTGGTTGATAGCACAGAGTTGAGGTTGATAGGACAGAGTTGAGGATTCATGTGTGTGGTTGATAGGACAGATTTGAGGATTCATATGCGTGGTTGATAGGACAGGGTTGAGGTTAATAGGACAGGGTTGAGGTTGATAGGACAGGGTTGAGGTTGATAGAACAGGGTTGAGGTTGATAGAACAGGGTTGAGGTTGATAGGACAGAGTTGAGGATTCATGTGTGTGGTTGATAGGACAGAGTTGAGTTTGATAGGGCAGGGTTGAGGTTGATAGGGCAGGGTTGAGGTTGATAGGGCAGGGTTGAAGTTGATAGGACAGGGTTGAGGTTGATAGGACAGGGTAGAGTTTGATAGAACAGGGTTGAGGTTGATAGGAAAGAGTTGAGGAATCATGTGTGTGGTTGATAGGACAGGGTTGAGGTTGATAGGACAGGGTTGAGGTTGATAGGACAGGGTTGAGGTTGATAGGACAGAGTTGAGGTTTCATGTGCATGGTTGATAGGACAGGGTTGAGGTTGGTAGGACAGGGTTGAGGATTCATGTGCGTGGTTGATAGGACAAAGTTGAGGTTTCATGTGCGTGGTTGATAGGACAGGGTAGAGGTTGATAGGACAGAGTTGAGGTTGATAGGACAGGGTAGAGTTTGATAGGACAGGGTAGAGGTTGATAGAACAGAGTTGAGGTTGATAGGACAGGGTTGAGGATTCATATGCATGGTTGATAGGACAGAGTTGAGGTTTCATGTGCATGGTTGATAGGACAGGGTAGAGGTTGATAGGACAGAGTTGAGGTTGATAGGACAGGGTAGAGGTTGATAGGACAGAGTTGAGGTTGATAGGACAGGGTTGAGGTTGATAGGACAGGGTTGAGGTTGATAGGATAGGATAGGGTTGAGGTTGATAGGACAGGGTTGAGGTTGATAGGACAGGGTTGAGGTTGATAGGACAGGGTTGAGATTTCATGTAGGGATGTGCCAAAAGTAACATTTTCCTTACCTTTTATGCTACCATTTTTTTTATTGCTCAAACATTAAAAAGAACATAAAATGATGTGATTCACAATTCAGATATGGTCCTGCGTATGCCCATAAGTGGCAATGCAGTTCAATCTACTGCAGTCCTGGCAACCTACCAGACAACACTCACGTTACTACTGTCCTCCACCCACTCAGAAACGATGGTATTAATGCCGTTTTACGTTCTCTGTTGTCTCTCTCCTCCATGCACTCAGTTTTCAGTGCATGGGACTTCATGGCTCACTTCTCATCAATGTGATGGCTCATTGCAGAGATGTATGACTGTGTGTTCATAGACGTTCAACAATATGTTGTTGACACCATGTATGGTGTTTAATAAGAGCTTGTGGGGGTAGTTTTACAACAGTGAACATTTGGTAGTATAGCCTATTTGGAAAGAATAAGGAAGAGTTTTGAGGTCCTTGGCTTAGTGTTCTCCATTATGCCTTTATGTTTACCAGAAGGTCCTCAAGGCAAAAGGATACCTTACAGAATCCCTGGCATTAGTGTTTTTTATTTACATTTATTACACAGTCACACGGCTCATAAAATATCAGAGATGATATACTGCGTTGTATTACATTGACATTTTAGTCATTTAGCTGCAGACTCTCTTATCCGGAGTGACTTGCAGTAGCATTAAGGGTTAAGTGCCTAGCTCAAATCTACAGCTTTTTCACCGTGTCGGCTCTGGGATTCGAACCAGAGATCTTTCGGTTACTGGCTCAAGTCTCTAACCGCTGAGCTGCGTGGCGCACCATTGTTGAATTTAGTAATCCATTTCCACCTTGCATTTCAAACCTACGATTTGTGCAGATGTTGTTCATAGTTTACTTATTCACCAAGTTTGATAGGACAGAGTTGAGATTGATAGGACAGGGTAGAAGTTGATAGGACAGAGTTGAAGTTGATAGGAGAGGGTAGAGGTTGATAGGAGAGGGTAGAGGTTGATAGGACAAGGGTAGAGGTTGATAGGAGAGGGTAGAGGTTGATTGGACGGAGTTGAAGTTGATAGGACAGGGTAGAGGTTGATAGGACAGGGTAGAGGTTGATATCAACTCTACCATAAAGGCCTGATTTGGTGGAGTGCTTCAGAGATGGTTGTCCTTCTGGAAGTTTCTCCCATTTACACAGAGGATCTCTGGAGCTCTGTCAGAGTAACCATCAGGTTATTGGTCACCTCCCTGGCCAAGGCCCTTCTCCCCCAATTGCTCAGTTTGGCCTCGCGGCCAACTCTACATAAGTATTCAGACTCTTTGCAATGAGACTCCAAATGGAGCTCAGGTGCATCCTGTTTCCATTGATCATCCTTGAGATATTTCTACAACTTGATTGGAGTCCTCTGACATGTTTTGGAAAGACACACACCTGTCTATATAAAGTCCCACTGTTGACAGTGCATGTCAGAGCAAAAACCAAGCCATGAGGTCGAAGGAATTGTTCGTAGAGCTCCGAGACTGTATTGTGTCGAGGCACAGATCTGGGGAAGAGTACCAAAACATTTCTGCAGCATTGAAGGTTCCCAAGAACACAGTGACCTCCATCATTCTTAAACTGAAGAAGCTTAAACCTAAGCGTAAACCCAAACTTCCTGTATGTTCCAAAGAGTGATTTTGCTTCAGATGTTGAAAAAGATTTGTCGTATTACCAGACTTCATAGTCACCTGTCTACGGCACAATTTGCACCGAACATTGCTCTGCTCTTTGTCGGACTTCAAAAAGCCAAGCCACTTCGAAATTACTGAAACAGTTTAACCCTTTTTATCAATAATTTCTTTGTTGGAAGCTGCTCCTTCTCCATGGCTATCACCTCCACTGTTTTAGCCTAAAATCACTCATTTTCGTGGTTAATAGTGGCTACTCCATCACTCGAGGTACTAAATGGTTTTTAGTGGGCGTGTACCTCTCCACGTGCATATTGTCACTTCTCCGCACGTTCCTGCTGCGTCACAGAGGTGAAATGGACGGTTGGACCTAATTATTCTATATCGACATTATCGAAAATGAATCTAAATGTTTTTATATCGTTACTGAGGGAAGTAATTACCTCGATAATTATTGATATTAATTTATCGCCCAGCCCTATTTCAGCATATATATTTTCCAAGATAAGCTTAGCTAGAACACATTTTTATGATGATCAATAATTGCTTTTATAAAAGACTGAATTATACATCTCAGAATAAGAACACAGAATGTGGTGAATGTACAAGATTCTGAAGCTAAGATATGATACATTAATATCCATCACATCATCAACCGTTATGGGTTGTTACTGACATCATTAATATCCATCACATCATCAACCGTTATGGGATGTTACTGACATCATTAATATCCATCACATCATCAACCGTTATGGGATGTTACTGACATCATTAATATCCAGCGTCGAGCAATCCCGTATCCGGGAGCGTAATCATAGCCTCAAGCTCATTAGCATAACGCAACGTTAACTATTCATGAAAATCGCAAACAAAATTAAATAAATATTGGCTCACAAGCTTAGCCTTTTGTTAACAACACTGTCATCTCAGATTTTCAAAATATGCTTTTCAACCATAGCTACACAAGCATTTGTGTAAGAGTATTGATAGCTAGCATAGCATTAAGCCTAGCATTCAGCAGGCAACATTTTCACAAAAACAAGAAAAGCATTCAAATAAAATAATTTACCTTTGAAGAACTTCGGATGTTTTCAATGAGGAGACTCAGTTAGATAGCAAATGTTCAGTTTTTCCAAAAAGATTATTTGTGTAGGAGAAATCGCTCCGTTTTGTTCATCACCTTTGGCTAAGAAAACCCCCCGAAAATTCAGTCATTACAACGCAAACTTTTTTCCAAATTAACTCCATAATATCGACAGAAACATGGCAAACGTTGTTTAGAATCAATCCTCAAGGTGTTTTTCACATATCTATCGATGATAAATCATTCGTGGCAGTTGACTTTCTCTTCTGAATCAAATGGAAACGCGCATGCAGCTGGAGATTACGCAATAATTTTGACGGAGGACACCAGGCGGACACCTGGTAAATGTAGTCTCTTATGGTCAATCTTCCAATGATATGCCTACAAATACGTCACAATGTTGCAGACATCTTGGGGAAACGACAGAAAGTGTAGGCTCATTCCTGGCGCATTCACAGCCATATAAGGAGACATTGGAACACAGCGCATTCAAAATCTGGGCCATTTCCTGTATGAAATTTCATCTTGGTTTCGCCTGTAGCATTAGTTCTGGGGCACTCTCAGACAATATCTTTGCAGTTTTGGAAACGTCAGAGTGTTTTCTTTCCATAGCTGTCTATTATATGTATAGTCGAGCATCTTTTCGTGCAAAATATCTTGTTTAAAACGGGAACGTTTTTCATCCAAAAATGAAATACTGCCCCCAGAGTTTCAAGATTAAGGACTTGTTCGTAAGCATTTCACTGTAAGTTCTACTCCTATTGTATTCGGTGCACGAGACAAATAAAATGTTATTTGATTTGATTTTATATCATAACGCTGAAAATGGATACTAACATTTGAAAAAGAGAAACCAATTATAGACCATATAAAACCTTTACAGAGAAAGTTTCGAGATGATCCAATGTAAGGTTCAAGTTTTACAAAAACGTTTCTTAAAAATATGGTATGGATGTTACATCGCCTGTTCCAGTTACCCCCTTGTCTTTACAAGACTGTAGAAGATGCAAACAAAACTCAAGACATTTCAATTTGGTCTGTAATGCGTCATTAACATCTCATCTTCATAACTAACACAAACTCTGTGAGCCATGAAATATGATTGACTGACGAGACTTTTTTGAGACTTGGGCCTCTATTTTAACAAACCTAACGCAATGGTAAATCTAAGCGCTGGGAAAGTATTCATACCCCTTGACTTATTCCACATTTTGTTGTGCTACAGCCTGAATTCAACATTCATTCTCTTGTCCCTCTGCAGACGTGTTGAGCAATATGTTCGGAGCTCGGAATCGCTATTGAATTGCAGTATCTAATCTCAATAGCATACATATAGAATCGTGATACCTATTGAATTGCAGTATCTAATCTCAATAGCATACATATAGAATCGTGATACCTATTGAATTGCAGTATCTAATCTCAATAGCATACATATAGAATCGTGATACCTATTGAATTGCAGTATCTAATCTCAATAGCATACATATAGAATCGTGATACCTATAGAATCGCAACACGTATCGTATCGGCACCTATGTATCGTGAGGTCCCTGGCAATTCCCAGCCCTACTCGTATATCTCCCCATGTTATAAAACCTAATAATTGTTGAAGAAAGAGCTGATCAATCTGAAAGTCTCAATCTTGTTTGGAATCGTGTACTCTTCCTTTGTGCAGCTCTCATGAAGGAAAATGAAAACGTGACTAACATTAATGGTAAAGCACTGCATCAATCACTTTTTATTTGTGTTTATTTTGTCCTTGGGTTGTCTTGTCTTGGCTAATTAAGTCTGTCCCATTAAGGGGATTTAACCATCACATTTTATAATGGACCTATTGGATTTGACAGCCTTGGAGTAGGCAGCATCAACATATTTTTTAACAGCTGGAGAGAAGAGAGTGAGAGAGGGTATTTACACTGATTTATTACTGTCCTCTATCAATCCTTGACACAGGAAAGACATGATGATTTGACTATAATCTAATTTAACTGAAGGGTTTTATTCAGTGTTGAAAGTGGAGGGTATACGCTGAATACCCACTTAATCGCCACGGATACGTGTGAAAGTAGTGTAGTGGAGGGTATACACCTTATCAATTAATAGAGCTGATGGAACAGATGTGGAATGTTATGAAGCTTAAAATGTTGATAAACTATTGTTTGAATGTGCACACGGCAGGAGGCCTATGTGTGAATGTTTCAAAATGCAATTTGTGCACGAGAAACACTGTTCTAAAACGTGCACCGTGGTTCCAATGGACAGAGATAGAAATGTCTGTTATAAAGAGGGGAGATCTAAAGATGCAACAACTATTATGGGATGTTAATATGACTTGGATAATGCCTTTGGCTGCTGGACAATGAAAGGGGGCGGCAGGCTAGCCTAGTGGTTAGAGCGTTGGACATGTAACCGAAAGGTTGCAAGATCGAATCCCGGAGCTGGTGAGGTAAAACCAACTGTCGCTCTACTCCTGAATAAGGCAGTTACAGTTCCTAGGCCTTCATTGTAAATAAGAATTAGTTCTTAACTGACTTTCCTAGTTAAATAAAGATTAAATAAATAAACAAAATAAAAAATAAAGTTCACAGAACCAGGAGAACACATAATGAGTAAGTCGTTATAAAATAATTGCCTCCACGTTTCTATGGTGGGATTTTGTCCATAGGCTTCTACTTTGAAGCAAGGTAAGATGCCTCATCATATGAAATAAAACGTCCAGGTTTCAAACAATTCAGGAAAAATATAGCGATGCTAATGATAGATGGTAGATGGAACGGCTTTCCCAAAATTTTTCTCTATTAATTGTTAACTAGCTACAAAGCTAGCCTATGCCTACCTGTCAGGATGATGTGATTATATCATCAATCCAGTGGCTATTTATTTTGCAAACTCCATCTCATGCGCTAATCAAACAGTAGTGCTAGGTGCCTACACACTTGAATTAAAGGGGAACTACTCTCAGAAATCAAAATGTATTAGATTTTTACTTAGACCTCAAAAGTGGTCTCCCTGATGTGGTTTAAGCATTGGTATGGACTTAGAACATACAATTGTGTTGTTTTTATGTAAAATAAGTCAAATAAAAAATTGTGACTTTGAGAACACAAATCTGGAAAAAAAATCGGGGGGAATCTGAAACCTGTGAATTTCTGACACAGTTTATCTGTTTCAATAGTAGGCCTACTATTATCCTACTGAACAGTACAGCTTGGGTTGGCCTGACTGTGAAAGACCAATATGGGCTTCATCATTTTAGATCATTCAGAGTGTATGTCACTGCTTCTCATAAAATTGTTCACGAAGGGGGCCTTTGTCCTTCACCTGGTGGGCCGTTTGGAAATGTTTGGGCGAAATTAGAGTCCAGGCTCCACGACACCACTGTATTTACCGTAGCTACAAAGTCTTATCGCTTTTACAACATGTTCTTTGTGATTTTAGCTGATGTTATCCTTTTGCCCGTTTTGATTGGTTTTGAACTGAGGAAAGGACATGTTTGGATATTCAAATGTTAAGATTTTCCTAAAGCCATCTAGAACTGTGTGAGGACGAACTCCCACTATTGGTAAAAAGGACTAGCCAGTCCATGTATTCTGGTTATTTCTCAGTCGGTTCTTATGTGTCAGTGTAAACACCTCTAACGTAGCAGTAAGAGACTTGCATGCAAAGGCATTCTGGGGATGTTTTGCATGCTGTTCATTGCAGTGTTATCAATTGGCTTTGTTTGGTGTCATTTCTCCTGGTTGTAAAAAGAACCAAGAGCAAGGTCCTGCTGGGTAACTGATGTTTGACTAGGGTCTGTCACCAATCCGCTGGACACAAGTGTCATTCAGTGTCTCTACTTGGAGCTGCTCAAGGCATTCTTTAGACCAAACTGTAAAAAGTGACAATATGCTACTGTTCAGTCAATGTGAATCAAACACAGTCAATATTCAGATTCAACCTAAAACAGGAACCAGCTATTTGAAATGTCCTCATTTTATATTTTTCTCTGAATGACGCTAATACCTAGAATTTTGTGAGAAGTTGAGCTACAAGGATTAGATGGGAAGAATTCAACTTCCCTTTCAAGCTGAACATAACATAGCTCGCTTTCTGTATGCATTAGCTTAGCGCTTGATGATTACAACAGTTCTCAGTACAGAGGAAGTGTTGACTTCTGTTGTTTCATCAACATTAGCCTAATCAGCTCACAACTTCTGTCTCCAGACTAGCCTATAGTGAGTGGCCTAATATACAGTCAGGTCCGTAATCGTTGGCACCCTTGATCATAGCTGCGGGAAGTGCTGAAGGTGTTGCAGCACACCCTGGTGGTGAGGTGGCAAAACTGCAAGCATCTGTGTTGCAATTTGTAAACAACGAATACATCATTTCTCCGTTAAATTATTATTGTGAATAAGAATGAGATTGGGGAGAGTGAAAATTGCATTTTATTACACCTACACTTATACAATTTAAATGTGTGATTTTGTTACTCTTGTAATGGGCTCAAAACCATTCCATATATGTATACACAGCAGTCAGCAGTTTGTCTTGTCAATTTGACTGTGTTCAGGTGTGTTAGTAATTGATTTGAATTGATTGATTGAATTGATTGATTGTCTTGAAAGGTGGTCTGTTTTGAATAGTGGGTGCGGAATGCATGGAAGAGGTAGACATGCTATATGCTCTGCGGGAAAAGTGTTTTTGTTTTAATAACCTTTTAGCATGGTCTGTTTTAACCTCTTTAAAACCATCTGTTTTATAGCCTAATAAATATTTATTTAATTCTGACAATTGTCAGTCCAGTTATTCTTGTTTAATCTCTTGATTTGTACGGGGTACGGCCAGCTGTGTCACAGGGGGAGAAATAAAACATGGGATATTTATATATGGGTCCCATTGTGCATGTAGAGCTCACAGCTCTGTGATATGTTCTTATATATATATTCAGTTGTGGGGGGTTGGATTCGGACACGCACTCTGCTGTACGATAGACAGTTTAGTTTGTGTTAAGTCAGGCCTCTCTCTCCTTCTCGCTCTCCCCCCTCTCTCTGTCCCTCTCCCCCAGGGTCTAAAATTAGCACCCGCCAAATGCGGGTAGATTTGGGCATTTCATTAGCCAGTAAAAAGTGAAGTATGATCATGGAAAAATAAACTCTGCAGTAGCTGTTTTCAAAGTGTTTCTGCCTGACGCTGCAACACTGCATGGCTGGGGACTGTGCGCACCTGAAGAGCTGAGTGACATATTCATTTTTAGAAGCGCTGCGCGGAGGCATTAAAGTTGTTCTAATTTACTTGAAACAAAAGTTTACTGAAGTGAAACTTTGTTGTTGTGTTTCTTGGCTATTTACATTGTTTTGTTCGCAAGCTAGGTTGTTTTTCAATGTTTGAGTTTCCACTGCTAGGGAAGAGAAGCAACGGGGATACTAGTCAGACTCAATCTCACAGGCATAAACAGGGTTGCCAGGTCTCGCTAAAATGTATAGCCCATGACCTCGTGAAACCTGCCCACAAGGAAAACTAGCCCTATTTATTATTATTTTACAGCAAGAGATGCCTTGCCACATTTATCCACCCCTTTTCCATAACGTTATCGAGCGAATGAAGGAATATCGACTTAATTCGTTGGAACGCAGACTAAGAAACAAAATGTGCTTTTCCATCAAAATAATAATTATTGCAACCTTAAGAATATGTCCCAAGAGAAAAGATAATACACCCTTTTTAAACTTGCCAGATCATTTTCCGTCAATGGATGTCAATTGGACTTGTTTTTCTGCAATGATTAAGCAATAAGGCCCGAGGAGGTGTGGTAGGCTATATGGCCAATATATAATAATATATACAATAATATATAGCATGGCTAAGGGCTGTTCTTAGGACACCAACCCCAGAGGTGCCTTTTGTCATACCCGTGGTATACGGTCTGATATACCGTGGCTTTCAACCAATCAGCATTAATGGCTCAAACCACCCAGTTTATAATGTCTACCTGAATAAATCCAGATTGGGTGTGTGCATAACTATAGATAAATCCGAAAGGAGAGTTTGAGTGATGTGAAGTTGGGCAGAGGATCTCTGTGCAAGAAACACAAACTTTTTTAACCCCCTAAAAAATGTATTATAATAATAATCTAAAAAAAAACGGACTCATTTCTAAAAATTAATTTTAGGCTATTTTCTGGGAATTGTGTGGTTATTATGTGTCAGATGTCAAGATTACAGACCATTATAAATGGCCTATTTGTGAGATTGACTTGTTATTTCTATATACATAGACTACTGACTAAAATCTGGGTTTATAATTGCATTTCAACTTTATTATTATTATTTATTTAATTTAAGTAGGCAAGTCAGTTAAGAACAAATTCTTATTTACAATGACGGCCAACCAAAAAGCAAAAGGCCTCTTGTGGAGACGTGGGCTGGGATTAAAAATAAAAATGAATTAAATGAAAATATAGGACAAAACACACATCACGACAAGAGAGACAACACTACTTAATTGCCATGGTTTGCTGAGCTAGTAGCCTATAGCCCCTGACATCTCATTTCAGGGAAAAGTCAACAATGAAACTGACATTAAAGGTGGAGCAGTTGATCTGTGACCATGATCACAATTGATAACTTCCAAATGAATGAACTACACATGGCCATTAATAACAGCATAATAACACAAGGCAGCAACAATAAACTGAAGTTATGGGCTAGGTATTACATCTGTTTGCCAGCTCCAGGTAGGCTACACAAGTGACTCCAGCGATATTGTCATTTAAACATATTTATTGTATAAAATGGTAGCCTACAATGGCATATAAATGAATTGCCTATTTGATGGCCAACAGATGCAAATGTATCATTTACCAGTCAAAAGTTTGGACACACCTATTCATTCTAGGGTTGTTTTTTAATTTATTTTATTTTTTAGTATTTTCTACATTGTAAAACAAATAAAAAATATATTTTATATTTTTCAAAGTAGCCACCCTTCGCCTTGATGATAGCTTTGCACACTCTTGGCATTCTCTCAACTAGCTTCATGAGGTAGTCACCTGGAATGCATTTCTATTAACAGACTCATTCTTTCCTTAATGAGTCTGAGCCAATCAGTTGTGTTGTGACAAGGCAGGGGTGGGGTGGTATACAGAAGATAGCCCTATTTGGTAAAGGACCAAGTCCATATTATGTCAAGGACAGCTCAAATAGGCAGAGAGAAACAACAGTCCATCATTACCTTAAGACATGAAGGTCAGTCAATCTGGAAAATGTCAAGAACTTCGAAAGTTTCTTCCAAGTGCAGTCGCAAAAACCATCAAGCGCTATAATGAAACTGGCTCTCATGAGGACCGCCACAGGAAAGGAAGACCCAGAGTCACCTCTGCTGCAGAGGATAAATTCATTAGAGTTACCAGCCTCAGAAATTGCATCCCACATAAATGCTTCAGAGTTCAAATAACAGTCACATCTCAAAATTAACTGTTTAGAGCAGACCGCATGAATCAGGCCTTCATGGTCTAATTGCTGCAAAGAAACCACTACTAAAGGACACCAATAAGAAGAGACTAGCTTTGGCCAAGAAACACGAGCAATGGACATTAGACCGGTGGAAATGTTTCCTTTGGTCTGATGAGTCCAAATTTGAGATTTTTGGTTCCAACCGCCGTGTCTTTGTGAGACGCAGAGTAGGTGAATGGATGATCTCTGCATGTGTGGTTCCCACCGTGAAGCATGGAGGAGGTGTGATGGTGTAGGGGTGCTTTGCTGGTGAGCCTGTCAGTGATTTATTTAGAATTCAAGGCGTACTTAACCAGCATGGCTACCACAGCATTCTGCAGTGATACGTCATCCCATCTGGTGTGCGCTTAGTGGGACTTTAATTTGTTTTCTATCAGGACATCGACTCAACAAACCTTCAGGCTGTGTTTGGGCTATTTGAAATCAATTCAAATTATATTGGTCACATACACATGGTTAACAGATGTTAATGCTAGCGAGTGTAGCGAAATGCTTGTGCTTCTGGTTCCGACCGTTCAGTAATATGTAACAAGTAATCTATCAATTTCACAACAACTACCTCATACACACAAGTGTAAAGGAATGAATAATAATATGTACATATAAAGATATGGATGAGCGATGGTCGAACGGCATAGGCAAGATAGATGGTATAGAGATGGTATAGATGTAGATGGCAAGATGCAATAGATGGTATAGAGTACAGTATATACATATGAGATGAGTAATGTAGGATATGTAAACATTATATAAAGTGGCATTGTTTAAAGTGACTAGTGATACATTTATGACATCCACTTTTTTATTATTAAAGTGGCTAGAGATGTGAGACAGTATGTTGGCAGCAGCCACTCTCCTTGACTTGACCAAGAAGGAGAGTGATCAGATGACCTGGCTTCCACAATCACCCAACCTCAACCCAGTTGAAATGGTTTGGGGTGAGTTAGACCGCAGAGTGAAGGAAAAGCAGCCAACAAGTGCTCAGCATACGTGGGAACTTCTTCTGACTGTTGGAAAAGCATTCCAGGTGAAGCTTGTTGAGAGAATGCCCAGAGTGTCCAAAGCTATCATCAAGGCAAAGGGTGGCTACTTTGAAGAATCTCAAATATAAAATATATTTAGATTTGTTTAACACTTTTTTTGGTTACTACATGATTCCATATGTGTTATTTCATAGTTTTGATGTCTTCTACAATGTAGAATAAATGAGCGCATTGAACAAAGGGAAAGACATGGTCAATGTAGCACTTCTTTGACTTACTGTTTTGAGGTGAAGAAAAGATCACTAAGAAGTTCAGCCAAATAGTGGTGGTGAGTTAAGACAATCAGAAATCAGACATCCCCAAATTTCCTACATTGTCGCGCAGCAGGCGAGTTAGCCTACACAGGCACTTACTCTCCTTCAACATTAAGAGGACAGAGAAACCAGACACACGCTCATTGCTAACATGAAGCGCTACAAACACACTCAGTGTATTGATAAAATGTAGTGTAGGCTGCTACTGTGTACAGGGAGAGGGAGACACTGCAGGTTCATTGGACCCTGAGGACCAGAGCTGAATTTCACAGTAGGCAACGTAACACATAACCCATAACAGCAGTCTATTCCAATGGTGAAACCAAAGACAGGAATAGACGAGTGACTGATGCCAGGCCTACGTCTGGTAGAGTGAATAACGGACTGTGTAAAAAGACATGTTGGGGCTGCAGGGTAGCCTAGTGGTTAGAGTGTTGGACTAGTAACCGAAAGGTCTCATGTTCAAATCCTCGAGCTGACAAGGTACAAATCTGTCGTTCTGCCCCTGAACAGGCAGTTAACCCACTGTTCTTAGGCCGTCATTGAAAATAAGAATTAGTTCTTAACTGACTTGCCTAGTTAAATAAAGGTAAAATTAAAATAATAAATGTTGATAGGGTAGAATCAGGGGCCTTGTTTCCTTCCACAGGGATTAGTTTGGCTGATCACCACGCTCTTTCCGTGTAACCATAGTTACAGTAGGCCTCGTTCTTACAGGAAAGAGCTGATTCAGAAGGACTCCTTATTTCAATAACAGGATACATCGGTATAGTCTTAACGACACACCCCTGAGTGTGCCAGTCCCCCCCCCCACACACACAGAGAGTTCCATCTATATTTCAGATCCATTTAGCATGTCACCATCCCCTGTCTTTAACCAACTAGGAACTAAGCTGAGACAAACCCTTAGCCCATTGTGATAATTATAGCTTTCTAATAGGTCACTTCCTCTGTCTAGGAAGTAGTCATGGAGATATAGGACTATAGGTCACTTCCTCTTCTGTCTAGGAAGAAGAGAAACGTGGTTAGAGCACAGTACAGTAGAGCTCAGTTGAGTATGTATGAGTACATTTACATATTAGTCATTTAGCAGACGATTCAAGTTTGGAACATCACAGTAGAGCACAGAACAGTAGAACACAATTCAGTACAGCACAGTAGATATGTTCAGTAGAATACAGTACAATACAGTATATTTTACTGTACTCTAATCTAGTGTGCTGTACTGTACTTTTCTTTACTGTTCTGTACTGTTCTGTGTTGTCCAAATTTGCGAAACATAGACATCTATGATTGGTCCAGATTTGGTCCGGCCTGGGCTGACCAAATCAGCATCTGTGGACGTCCGGTGTGGGTCGGTTATCCATGGGCGAGGATGTTTGTTGCAGCAAATGGAAAGAGGCTAGGTGGTAGGTGTCAGTAAGAGCCGGGAGAGGTGACATTAGCTGGAGAGAGAAAAGAGAGAGCGGAAGGGAGAGGGAGAGGTTGACTGTTTTCACAGTATTGCTTTGACCACCAGATGACAGAAAGAGAAAAAACAGTTACGGCCGGGACGATACCAGTATCTTGATCTTTTTTCCATTGAAAAGATGAAAACACAAAGCAGACCAAACTCCTAGGTCCTTTAAAAACCTGCTGTATATAAAATATAGTGTGTTTTAGTTTTTGGAAATAAATAAATGTGAATCCGGACGACAAAATATATATTTTTCCAAATTTAGGGCTGATTTCCCTAAGTTAAATCCGCTTCGTGTTTAGTTTCCTTTCAAGGGTACTAAAGAGTATCGTGATACTGGCATCGTACCGGTCTTAATATGAGCTGAGTATAACAGTATGCCAGTGGAAGGGAGGACAGTAGCAGGTGACCCAACTGTGGTTTGTAACTTCTATTATTTCCCGTTCTGGCCAGTTGATTTGCATTAGGCCTAATTACCGATTTGGGAACAGAATTATGAGTTTTAATCTCTTAATTATTCTTAAACAAACTTGATATCAGTAAAAACATAAGTATTGGTAGGTCTACCTCTACTTGTTACTCCTGTGAACATTCATTATCCTCCCTCATGAGGGGCAGAAATGAGAAAAGACCAGAAATCAAAGCCTTTGGTTATTCCAAATTATTTGAAAATTGGCTGAAAAATGTATGTATTTATTTTTATTTAACCTTTATTTAATCAGGTAGGCCAGTTGAGAACAAGTTCTCATTTACAACTGCGACCTGGCCAAGATAAAACAAAGCAGTGTGACAAAAACAACAACACAGAGTTACACATAAACAAACGTACAGTCAATAACACAATAGAAAAATCTATGTACAGTGTGTGCAAATGTAGAAGGAGTAGGGAGGTAAGGCAATAAATAGGCCATAGAGGCTAAATAATTACAATTTAGTTTTAACACTGGAGTGATCGATGTGCAGATGAGCAAGTAGTGTGCAAGTAGAGATACTGGGGTTTAAAAGAGCAAGAGGATAAATAACAATATGGGGACGAGGTAGTTGGGTGGGCTATTTACAGATGGGCTGTGTACAGTGATCGGTGAGCTGCTCTGACAGCTGATGCTTGAACTTAGAGAAGGAGATATAAGTCTCCAGCTTCAGTGATTTTTGCAGTTCGTTCCAGTCATTGGCAGCAGAGAACTGGAAGGAAAGGTGGCCAAAGGACGTGTTGGCTTTGGGGATGACCAGTGATATATACCTGCTTGAACGCATGCTACTGGTGGGTGTTGCTATGGTGACCAGTGAGCTGAGATAAGGCGGGGCTTTACCTAGCAAAAACTTATAGATGACCTGGAGCCAGTGGGTTCGGCGACGAATATGCAGTGAGGGCCAGCCAACGAGTGTTATGATTGTCAAAATGATCGGACCAAGGTGCAGCGTGGTAGGCGTACATTTAATCTTTATTAAAAATGAACACCTAAAAACAATAAAAGGAAAACGAACGTAACGTTCGGTAGGCCACACAGAGCTGTACAAAAACAACACCCCACAAAACTAAGGTGGCAAAACAGGCTGCGATAGACAGCTGTCCCTGATTGAGAACCATACCTGGCCAAAACATAGAAATAAAGAACATAGAGTTTCCCACCCGAGTCACACCCTGACCAACCAAACATAGAGAATAAAAAGATCTCTACGGTCAGGGCGTGACAACGGGAGCATACAGGTCGCAGTGGTGGGTGTATATGGGGCTTTGGTGACAAAACGGATGGCAATGTAATAGACTACATCCAGTTTGCTGAGTAGAGTGTTGGAGGCTATTTTGTAAATGACATCGCCAAAGTCCAGGATCTGTAGGATGGTCAGTTTTACGAGGGTATGTTTGGCAGCATGAGTGAAGGAGACTTTGCTGCGAAATAGGAAGCAGATTCTAGATTTAATTTTGGATTGGAGATGCTTAATGTGAGTCTGGTGAGTTTACAGTCTAGCCAGACACAGGTATTTGTTGTTGTCCACATGTTGTAAGTCAGAACCGTCCAGAGTAGTGATGCTAGTCCGGTGGGAGGGTGCGGGCAGCAATTGGTCGAAGAGCATGCACTTAGTTTTACTAGCATTTAAAAGCAGTTGGAGGCCACGGAAGAAGTGTTGTATGGAATTGAAGCTTGTTTGGAGGTTTGTTAACACAGTGTCCAAAGAAGAGCCAGAAGTATACAGAATGGTGTCGTCTGTGTAGAGGCGGATCAGAGAGAATCACAAGCAGCAAGTGCGACATCATTGATATATACAGAAAAAAGAGTCAGCCCGAGAATTGAACCCTGTGGCACCCCCATAGAGTCTGCCAGAGGTCCGGACAACAGGCCCTCCAATTTGACACACTGAACGCTATCTGAGAAGTAGTTGGTGAACCAGGCGAGGCAGTCATTTGAGAAGCCAAGGCTATTGAGTCTGCCGATAAGAATGCTATGATTGACAGAGTCGAAAGCCTTGGCCAGGTCGATGAAGGCGGCTGCACAGTACTGTCTTTTATCGATGCCGGTTATGGTATCGTTTAGGACCTTGAGCGTGGCTGAGGTGCACCCATTACCAGCTCGGAAACCAGATTGCATAGTACGGTGGGATTCGAAATGGTCGGTGATCTGTTTACTCAGATGACTATAGCGATGTTTCTCTAATACAGTATGATGGCTATATAATGCAACCATTGACTCAGATGACTATAGTGATTATTCATTCCATATCCATTCAAAACATATCTTTCTCCTAACTCCAAACAATTGAATAATAATATTGATTAATTAGGTGGGTGCTAACAATTGTCCTGTATTACACATGTATAAGTGTGTATTATACGCATGTGGGAATTGGAATTACATATCCCATCTCCTCCTGAGACACCCTCGGAGAGTGGGGTCACAGCCAAGGTCAGCCATTGGCGCAATTAGGGTTTAGTGCCTTGCTCAAGGACACTTTGACAGATTTTTCAACTTGTCGGCTCGGGGATCGAACTAGCGACCTTTCGGTTACTTGCCCAACTTTCTAAACGCTAGGCTACCTGCCACCCCCTGGGCTACATTCGTGGCAAGCCTGGCATACAGCCTAAACTTGTTGGTGTTCCTGGTACTGCATAGACACCGTGTCTTGTTGGTGTTCCTGGTACTGCATAGACACTGTGTCTTGTCGGTGTTCCTGGTACTACATAGACACTGTGTCTTGTTGGTGTTCCTGGTACTGCATAGACACTGTGTCTTGTTGGTGTTCCTGGTACTGCATAGACACTATGTCTTGATGGTGTTCCTGGTACTGCATAGACACTGTGTCTTGTTGGTGTTCCTGGTACTGCATAGACACTATGTCTTGTTGGTGTTCCTGGTACTGCATAGACACTATGTCTTGATGGTGTTCCTGGTACTGCATAGACACTATGTCTTGTTGGTGTTCCTGGTACTGCATAGACACTGTGTCTTGTTGGTGTTCCTGGTACTGCATAGACACTGTGTCTTGTTGGTGTTCCTGGTACTGCATAGACACTGTGTCTTGTTGGTGTTCCTGGTACTGCATAGACACTGTGTCTTGTTGGTGTTCCTGGTACTGCATAGACACTGTGTCTTGTTGGTGTTCCTGGTACTGCATAGACACTGTCTTGTTGGTGTTTCAGGTCCTGGTACTGCATATACACTGTCTTGTTGTTGTTCCTGGTACTGCATAGACACTGTCTTGTTGGTATTCTTGGTACTGCATAGACACTGTGTCTTGTTGGTGTTCCTGGTACTGCATAGACACCGTGTCTTGTTGGTGTTCCTGGTACTGCATAGACACTATGTCTTGTTGGTGTTCCTGGTACTGCATAGACACTGTGTCTTGTTGGTGTTCCTGGTACTGCATAGACACTGTGTCTTGTTGGTGTTCCTGGTACTGCATAGACACTGTGTCTTGTTGGTGTTCCTGGTACTGCATAGACACTATGTCTTGTTGGTGTTCCTGGTACTGCATAGACACTATGTCTTGTTGGTGTTCCTGGTACTGCATAGACACTGTGTCTTGTCGGTGTTCCTGGTACTGCATAGACACTGTGTCTTGTTGGTGTTCCTGGTACTGCATAGACACTGTGTCTTGTTGGTGTTCCTGGTACTGCATAGACACTGTGTCTTGTTGGTGTTACTGGTACTGCATAGACACTATGTCTTGTTGGTGTTCCTGGTACTGCATAGACACTGTGTCTTGTTGGTGTTCCTGGTACTGCATAGACACTGTGTCTTGTTGGTGTTCCTGGTACTGCATAGACACTGTCTTGTTGGTGTTTCAGGTCCTGGTACTGCATATACACTGTCTTGTTGTTGTTCCTGGTACTGCATAGACACTGTCTTGTTGGTATTCTTGGTACTGCATAGACACTGTGTCTTGTTGGTGTTCCTGGTACTGCATAGACACCGTGTCTTGTTGGTGTTCCTGGTACTGCATAGACACTATGTCTTGTTGGTGTTCCTGGTACTGCATAGACACTGTGTCTTGTTGGTGTTCCTGGTACTGCATAGACACTGTGTCTTGTTGGTGTTCCTGGTACTGCATAGACACTGTGTCTTGTTGGTGTTCCTGGTACTGCATAGACACTGTGTCTTGTTGGTGTTCCTGGTACTGCATAGACACTATGTCTTGTTGGTGTTCCTGGTACTGCATAGACACTATGTCTTGTTGGTGTTCCTGGTACTGCATAGACACTGTGTCTTGTTGGTGTTCCTGGTACTGCATAGACACTGTGTCTTGTTGGTGTTCCTGGTACTGCATAGACACTGTGTCTTGTTGGTGTTCCTGGTACTGCATAGACACTGTGTCTTGTTGGTGTTCCTGGTACTGCATAGACACTGTGTCTTGTTGGTGTTTCAGGTCCTGGCACTGCATAGACACTATGTCTTGTTGGTGTTCCTGGTACTGCATAGACACTGTGTCTTGTTGGTGTTCCTGGTACTGCATAGACACTGTGTCTTGTTGGTGTTCCTGGTACTGCATAGACACTGTGTCTTGTTGGTGTTCCTGGTACTGCATAGACACTATGTCTTGTTGGTGTTCCTGGTACTGCATAGACACTGTGTCTTGTTGGTGTTCCTGGTACTGCATAGACACTGTGTCTTGTTGGTGTTTCAGGTCCTGGTACTGCATAGACACTATGTCTTGTTGGTGTTCCTGGTACTGCATAGACACTGTGTCTTGTTGGTGTTCCTGGTACTGCATAGACACTGTGTCTTGTTGGTGTTCCTGGTACTGCATAGACACTGTGTCTTGTTGGTGTTCCTGGTACTACATAGACACTGTGTCTTGTTGGTGTTCCTGGTACTGCATAGACACTGTGTCTTGTTGGTGTTCCTGGTACTGCATAGACACGGTGTCTGTCTTTGTATTGATTTGGTATCCTCTCCCGATTGGCATCTTTAACTCATTATCATAATGGTAATTAGATGCAGAGGGATTAATGTTGCCTGTGGGATCTGAGATGGCTAGTTTTCCCACTGCAATCGAGACGCTGATTACGCTCATGAATTAAGTGAACACATGGCGTTCTGCCACACAACAGAACTGGATAATTTACAAGGCCGAGTGGGTGTCCTGTGTCTCATCTCTGTCTGAGACGAGGGCGATGAGCAAGTTATACTGGGTAGGAGACGGAGACCAGATAGAGGCCAGATACCACTGCAGTCCAAGGTGGATCATGAGAGACATGCAGAGTAGTGATAGGAGGTCAGACACCACTGCAGTCCAAGGTGGATCATGAGAGACATGCAGAGTAGTGATAGGAGGTCAGACACCACTGCAGTCCAAGGTGGATCATGAGAGGCATGCAGAGTAGTGGTAGGAGGTCAGACACCACTGCAGTCCAAGGTGGATCATGAGAGACTTACAGAGCACATCACATTTCTCACCATAACAAACATCATTAAAGGCTAAAGGTAACAAACTGTTACTAGAGAAGAATAGGGTTGAACATCCATGATTCTAAAAATACCATTTAATCAAGTCCTGCTGCTGGCTCGGATAGCGAATTTAGATTGGTAGATTGGTTCAAAAAGTTGGCAGGGGCCCAAACGCTAAATATTATCGTATGCTTCCCAGTTGAGATAGATTATGACAACCTTTTGTGACGTTTTTGTTAGTTTTGGTGTTCTGCAGGTTTTTTGGGGGGCACATTTTTTTGTTGTTGAGGGAAGTCAAATTTCGATAGTTGAAGTCTACGCCCTTTTCATCAGTGATTGGTCAACAGTACTACCCCTAGTAGGAGTGGGAACTATTGACAGGATTCTTCAATTAAGTGTTTCTGTGGTCATTCAACGAGACGACTAGTTTTCATGCACATTCTTTCACTTGAAAAGTACTGCACCAAACCTCTTAGTAAATGTAACATTGTGCGACTTCGACCTCGTTGGCAAAAACAGATTTTTTTAAATTTATCTTAGATTAATTGACTATTTTGACAAGTGTTACAGGCTACGTTGACGCGAACAGTTGAGGGGAGGAGGGGTTAACATAACGTAGTCTAACGTCTGTTTCCTGTCTGTATGTCTCTCTGTCTCTTTGTCTGTGCTGCAAGATGAGAGGAGCGTGAGCCGGTGGGAAGTGTGCTGCATAACTGCCTGAGATAATGCTGTTGACACGCGCAGCCTGGAGCTGCTGCTGAGGGAGGAACAGGCAGTCCTGTACAGTCAGGGAGCTACTCACAGAGAGGGACCATGTCCCACCACCACCACAGGAACCCCAGCCAGGGCAGCCACCGCACAATGAGCGCCGAGGAGAGGAGCTCCACTCCCATCCGCCACCACAAGACACCTACACACAAGAGCGCCTCGTCATCCTCCTCATCCCAGCGCGACAGCCGGCAGGTAAGTAGCGACCGACCGTCAGACACAGACACAGTCAGCTGCTCTGGGAACAGTGACTAGTGGACTGATTCTGTCTCTGGTTCCTTGAGAAAGAGCGGGACTGTTTGGTAGTAGCAGCTCCATCAGCTCAGCCTGCAGGTGATCTGTCTAGGATTGGATGGTATCCGGATTTTCATACCATCATACCGTCTCTGTACCATATCGGGGTTTACGGTATTACCGAATGTACTCAATGGGCACTATTTAAAAATAGATAGAATAATTGGGAGCACAAAACTATTTTGGCAACAGGGATCTTGATCCAGGAGGGGATTGAATATCTCTGTTGTAACCATGAAGCTTGATCTTGACATCTAGCCACTTAGCTAGCAAGTTAGCAAACGAAACGCATAGCTGGAGCTCTGGGCTGGATATCATTTACTTGACACATCTTATATTGTTTTATATTTACACTTAACTTATAGTTAGTTATAAGCAGTGACTTTGCACGTACCCCTCAGACCCTGTGAAGCCGGGGTGCCCCCAAACCCCCCCCTATATATATATATATATATATGTATATATATATATATATATATATATATATATATACACACAAACACTACCATCTTAGAACACTTACTCATTCAAGGGTTTTTCTTTATTTTTACTATTTTCTACATTGTTTAATAATCGTGAAGACATCAATACTATGAAACAACAGGGCCTCCCGAGTGGCGCAGTGGTCTAAGGCACTGCATCGCAGTGCAAGCTATGCCACTAGAGATTCTGGGTTTGAGTCCAGGCTCACGGGAGGCCCATGGGGCGGCGCAGCGTCGTCCGGGTTAGGGAGGGTTTGGCCGGCAGGGATATCCTTGTCTCATCGGGCACTAGCGACTCCTGTGGCGGGCCGGGCACAGTGCACGCTGACACGAGTGTACGGTGTTTCCTCTGACACATTGGTGAGGCTGGCTTCCGGGTTGGATGGGCATTGTGTCAAGAAGCAGTGCGGCTTGGTTGGGTTGTGTTTCGGAGGATGCATGGCTCTCGACCTTCGCCTCTCCCAAGTCCGTACGGGAGTTGCAGCGATGAGACAACACTGTAACTACTACCAATTGGGGAGACTATGAAACTATGAAACAACACATATGGAATCATGTAGTAACCAAAAAAGTTTTTAATAAATCAAAATATATTTTATGTTTGAGATTCTTCAAATAGCCACCCTTTGCCTTGATGACAGCTTTGCATACTCTTGACATTCTCTCATCCAGCTTCACCTGGAATGCTTTTCCAACAGTCTTGAAGGAGTTCCCAGATATGCTGAGAACTTGTTGGCTGCTTGTCCTTCACTCTGCAGTCCGACTCTTCCCAAACCATCTCACTTTGGTTGAGGTCGGGGGATTGTGGAGGCCAGGTCATCTGATGCAGCACTCCATCACTCTCTTTCTTGGTAAAACAGCCCGTACACAGCTTGAAGGTGTGTTTTGGGGTTATTGTCCTGTTGAAAAACAAATTATATTCCCACTAAGCTCAAACCAGATGGGATGGCGTATTGCTGCAGAATGATGTGGTAGGCATGCTGGTAAAGTGTGCCTTGAATTCTAAATAAATCACAGACAGTGTCACCAGCAAAGCACCCCCACACCATAACACCTCCTCCATGCTTCACAGTGGGAAATACACATCTTACAAAGACACAGTGGTTGGAATGAAAAATCAAACATTTCCACAGGTCTAATGTCCAAGCTTTACAGCGTGCGGAGATCATCCGTTCACCCACACTGCGTCTCACAAAGACACGGCAGTTGGAACCAAAAATCTCCAATTTGGACTCCAGACCAAAGGACAGATTCCAACCGGTCTAATGTCCACTGCTCGTGTTTCTTGGCCCAAGCAAGTCTCTTCTTCTTATTGGTGTCCTTTCGTAGTGGTTTCTTTGCAGCAATTCGACCATGAAGGCCTGATTCACACAGTCTCCTCTGAACAGTTGATGTTGAGATGTGTCTGTTACTTGAACTCTGAAGCATTTATTTGGGTTGCAATTTCTGAGGCTGGTAACTCTAATGAACTCTGGGTCTTCCATTCCTGTGGCGGTCCTCATGAGAGCCAGTTTCATCATAGCGCTTGATGGTTTTTGCGACAGTATTGTAAACAGTGAATTAGAATTCTTATTTAGTGTCAGCTTATGGGGGCTTAAATGTTAGGCCATTTAGTCGTGGTGTGAAGCTGAAGCCTTTAGTTGTGGTGTGAAGCTGAAGCCTTTAGTCGTGGTGTGAAGCTGTGAACTGAACTGCCGTATCACCGTAGCAACCAAGAAACAGGACTTTGCACTGGAGTCTTAGACATCACCGCTTTACCGATGGTGAATCATTCATTATTCATGAGGCAGAGTGAGAAAGCCAAGGCTCTATTGGTTCAGGAAACATGTGACACGCCCTGGTATGCTGTGCTGTGTGGGAACTACTGCTACATACCTGTAACCTTGGGAGATTGCTTTCTGAAGAGGAGTGCTTTGGGGGAGTTTTTGGGGGAATTGCAGACTAGACAGAACACTTGTTGTGGCAGTCAGGCTTGCTGCTAAATGAGAGATGTACCCTTCCTATGGCTCTCTGGTTCCTGTCCTACACTGGCCCCTGTCCTACACTGGCCCCTGTCCTACACTGGCCCCTGTCCTACTCTGGTCCCTGTCCTACACTGGCCCTTGTCCTACACTGGTCCCTGTCCTACTCTGGCCCCTGTCCTACTCTGGTCCCTGTCCTACTCTGGTCCCTGTCCTACTCTGGCCCCTGTCCTACACTGGTCCCTGTCCTACTCTGGTCCGTGTCCTACTCTGGTCCGTGTCCTACTCTGGTCCCTGTCCTACTCTGGTCCGTGTCCTACTCTGGTCCGTGTCCTACTCTGGTCCCTGTCCTACTCTGGTCCCTGTCCTACACTGGCCCCTGTCCTACACTGGCCCCTGTCCTATACTGGCCCCTGTCCTACACTGGTCCCTGTCCTATACTGGCCCCTGTCCTACTCTGGTCCCTGTCCTATACTGGCCCCTGTCCTACACTGGTCCCTGTCCTACTCTGGGTTCCTGTCCTTCTCTGGGTTCCTGTCCTACACTGTCCCCTGTCCTACTCTGGTCCCTGTCCTACTCTGGTCCCTGTCCTACACTGGCCCCTGTCCTACACTGGTCCCTATCCTACTCTGGGTTCCTGTCCTTCTCTGGGTTCCTGTCCTACACTTTCCCCTGTCCTACACTGGCCCCTGTCCTACACTTTCCCCTGTCCTACTCTGGCCCCTGTCCTACTCTGGCCCCTGTCCTACACTGGCCCCTGTCCTACACTGGCCCCTGTCCTACACTGGCCCCTGTCCTACACTGGCCCCTGTCCTACACTGGTTCCTTTCCTACACTGGTTCCTGTCCTACACTGGCCCCTGTCCTACACTGGCCCCTGTCCTACACTGGCCCCTGTCATACACTGGTCCCTGTCCTATTCTGGGTTCCGGTCCTTCTCTGGGTTCCTGTCCTACTCTGGGACCCTGTCCTTCTTTGGGTCCCTGTCCTACTCTGGGTCCCTGTCCTACTCTGGGTCCCCGTCCTACTCTGGATCCCCGTCCTACTCTGGGTCCCCGTCCTACTCTGGGTCCCTGTCCTACTTGGTAGGCCGTCATTGTAAATAAGAATTTGTTATTAACTCACTTGCCTCGTTAAATAAAGGTTAAATAATAATAACTCCTACTCTGATCCCTGTCCTACTCTGGTCCCTGTCCTACTCTGGTCCCTGTCCTACTCTGGTCCGTGTCCTACTCTGTTCCCTGTCCTACTCTGGTCCCTGTCCTACTCTGGTCCGTGTCCTACTCTGGTCTCTGTCCTACTCTGGTCCCTGTCCTACTCTGGTCCCTGTCCTACTCTGGTCCCTGTCCTACTCTGGTCCCTGTCCTACTCTGGTCCCTGTCCTACTCTGGTCCCTGTCCTACTCTGGCCCCTGTCCTACTCTGGTCCCTGTCCTACTCTGGTCCCTGTCCTACTCTGGTCCGTGTCCTACTCTGGTCCGTGTCCTACTCTGGTCCGTGTCCTACTCTGTTCCCTGTCCTACTCTGGTCCCTGTCCTACTCTGGTCCGTGTCCTACTCTGGTCCGTGTCCTACTCTGGTCCCTGTCCTACTCTGGTCCGTGTCCTACTCTGGTCCCTGTCCTACTCTGGTCCGTGTCCTACTCTGGTCCGTGTCCTACTCTGGTCCCTGTCCTACTCTGGTCCGTGTCCTACTCTGGTCCCTGTCCTACTCTGGTCCCTGTCATACTCTGGTCCCTGTCCTACTCTGGTCCGTGTCCTACTCTGGTCCCTGTCCTACTCTGGTCCCTGTCCTACTCTGGTCCCTGTCCTACACTGGTCCCTGTCCTACTCTGGTCCCTGTCCTACTCTGGTCCCTGTCCTACTCTGGTCCCTGTCCTACTCTGGTCCGTGTCCTACTCTGTTCCCTGTCCTACTCTGGTCCCTGTCCTACTCTGGTCTCTGTCCTACTCTGGTCCGTGTCCTACTCTGGTCCCTGTCCTACTCTGGTCCGTGTCCTACTCTGGTCCGTGTCCTACTCTGGTCCGTGTCCTACTCTGTTCCCTGTCCTACACTGGTCCCTGTCCTACACTGGTCCGTGTCCTACTCTGGTCCGTGTCCTACTCTGGTCCGTGTCCTACTCTGGTCCCTGTCCTACTCTGGTCCCTGTCCTACACTGGTCCCTGTCCTACTCTGGTCCCTGTCCTACACTGGTCCGTGTCCTACTCTGGTCCCTGTCCTACTCTGGTCCGTGTCCTACTCTGGTCTCTGTCCTACTCTGGTCCGTGTCCTACTCTGGCCCCTGTCCTACTCTGGCCCCTGTCCTACTCTGGTCCCTGTCCTACTCTGGTCCCTGTCCTACTCTGGTCCGTGTCCTACTCTGGTCTCTGTCCTACTCTGGTCCGTGTCCTACTCTGGTCCCTGTCCTACTCTGGTCTCTGTCCTACTCTGGTCCGTGTCCTACTCTGGTCCCTGTCCTACTCTGGTCCGTGTCCTACACTGGCCCCTGTCCTACACTGGCCCCTGTCCTACACTGGTCCCTGTCCTACACTGGTCCCTGTCGTACACTGGCCCCTGTCCTACTCTGGTCCCTGTCCTACACTGGTCCCTGTCCTACACTGGCCCCTGTCCTACACTGGCCCCTGTCCTACACTGGCCCCTGTCCTTCTCTGGGTTCCTGTCCTACTCTGGGACCCTGTCCTTCTTTGGGTCCCTGTCCTACTCTGGGTCCCTGTCCTACTCTGGGACCCTGTCCTTCTTTGGGCCCCTGTCCTACTCTGGGACCCTGTCCTTCTTTGGGCCCCTGTCCTACTCTGGTTCCCCGTCCTACTCTGGTCCCTGTCCTACTCTGGTCCCTGTCCTACTCTGGTCCCTGTCCTACACTGGTCCCTGTCCTACTCTGGTCCCTGTCCTACACTGGTCCGTGTCCTACTCTGGTCCCTGTCCTACTCTGGTCCGTGTCCTACTCTGGTCTCTGTCCTACTCTGGTCCGTGTCCTACTCTGGCCCCTGTCCTACTCTGGCCCGTGTCCTACTCTGGTCCCTGTCCTACTCTGGTCCGTGTCCTACTCTGGTCCCTGTCCTACTCTGGTCCGTGTCCTACTCTGTTCCCTGTCCTACACTGGTCCCTGTCCTACACTGGCCCCTGTCCTACACTGGCCCCTGTCCTACACTGGTCCCTGTCCTACACTGGTCCCTGTCGTACACTGGCCCCTGTCCTACACTGGCCCCTGTCCTACACTGGCCTCTGTCCTACACTGGCCCCTGTCCTACACTGGCCCCTGTCCTTCTCTGGGTTCCTGTCCTACTCTGGGACCCTGTCCTTCTTTGGGTCCCTGTCCTACTCTGGGTCCCTGTCCTACTCTGGGACCCTGTACTTCTTTGGGCCCCTGTCCTACTCTGGTTCCCCGTCCTACTCTGGGTCCCCGTCCTACTCTGGGTCCCTGTCCTACTTGGTAGGCCGTCATTGTAAATAAGAATTTGTTATTAACTCACTTGCCTAGTTAAATAAAGGTTAAATAATAATAACTCCTACTCTGGTCCGTGTCCTACTCTGGTCCGTGTCCTACTCTGTTCCCTGTCCTACTCTGGTCCCTGTCCTACTCTGTTCCCTGTCCTACTCTGGTCCCTGTCCTACTCTGGCCCCTGTCCTACTCTGGTCCTTGTCCTACTCTGGTCCCTGTCCTACTCTGGTCCGTGTCCTACTCTGGTCCGTGTCCTACTCTGGTCCCTGTCCTACACTGGCCCCTGTCCTACACTGGCCCCTGTCCTACTCTGTTCCCTGTCCTACTCTGTTCCCTGTCCTACTCTGGTCCCTGTCCTACTCTGGTCCCTGTCCTACTCTGGTCCCTGTCCTACTCTGTTCCCTGTCCTACTCTGGTCCCTGTCCTACTCTGGTCCGTGTCCTACTCTGGTCCGTGTCCTACTCTGGTCCGTGTCCTACTCTGGGCCCTGTCCTACTCTGGTCCGTGTCCTACTCTGGTCCGTGTCCTACTCTGGTCCGTGTCCTACTCTGGCCCGTGTCCTACTCTGGTCCCTGTCCTACTCTGGTCCCTGTCCTACTCTGGTCCCTGTCCTACTCTGGTCCGTGTCCTACTCTGGCCCCTGTCCTACTCTGGCCCCTGTCCTACTCTGTTCCCTGTCCTACTCTGGTCCGTGTCCTACTCTGGTCCCTGTCCTACACTGGCCCCTGTCCTACTCTGGTCCCTGTCCTACTCTGGTCCCTGTCCTACTCTGGTCCCTGTCCTACTCTGGTCCGTGTCCTACTCTGGTCCGTGTCCTACTCTGGTCCGTGTCCTACTCTGGTCCCTGTCCTACTCTGGCCCGTGTCCTACTCTGGTCCCTGTCCTACTCTGGTCCCTGTCCTACTCTGGTCCCTGTCCTACTCTGGTCCGTGTCCTACTCTGGCCCCTGTCCTACTCTGTTCCCTGTCCTACTCTGGTCCGTGTCCTACTCTGGTCCCTGTCCTACTCTGGTCCCTGTCCTACTCTGGTCCCTGTCCTACTCTGGTCCGTGTCCTACTCTGGTCCGTGTCCTACTCTGGTCCCTGTCCTACTCTGGTCCCTGTCCTACTCTGGCCCCTGTCCTACTCTGGCCCCTGTCCTACTCTGGTCCCTGTCCTACTCTGGTCCCTGTCCTACTCTGGTCCGTGTCCTACTCTGGTCCGTGTCCTACTCTGGTCCGTGTCCTACTCTGGTCCCTGTGCTACTCTGGTCCCTGTCCTACTCTGGTCCGTGTCATCAAATACTGTACACGGTGTACAAAAGATGCCTTGTGAGCTCTGCAGTCTTCTAGCCTATTGTCTGAACTCACTCTGATCTCAATAACATATTGATGTCCCATTCCTACTCCTCTCATTTCACCAGTTTAATTAAAGTAGAGATTGAGGGAGGTAAGAGGTGCTCAACAAATTAGGGACTTGGGTCCAATTGAATCACTTTAGTCTGTTCTTTGTGAGGCTGCGATACCTAGAGAATGTTATTGGACCAAAGTGACTGCTGTTGTGTTTGGTTACTGTAGTCATTTACCGGGCAGGAAAGTCCAAGTGGATTGTCTTGTTGTGTTGAGGCTGGAGGCGGGGCCATGTGGTGTGATTAATTCATTCAGGCTTATCCTGTGTCCCTATTGGCTCCCAGGTGAACGTCACAGCTCGCTACAGCCCAGCTCAGTGTCGCCATCACCATAGTGATGCATTAACTCAAGCCACAAGACTCATCTTGATAACTCTATGTTGCCTCGTTGTCTATGCTGGTTAGTGTGTTAGTGTGCGGTGCCGTGCCATATAACGGTTACATCTTCTCTAGGGACTCCTGGGGAAGCAGACTACAGACCCAGGGTAAAGGCCTTGAAAGGCTGGGCTGCAGTGCGTGTCAGTGTGCGAGGGGAAAGTGAGTGAAGTGGCTATTTGTGGGGGGAGCTTTAATGATATCCATCCCTTCTGGGATCAATACATATCACTCCCCCTTATGCTACTGACCACCATTAAACGCTCTGGAGACCCTCTCGAGTGCAACTAGACACCACCTGCAGTCTATATCACACACACACACACTCTCTCACTCTCACACACACACACACAAACACACACACACACACACCCCCACACTCACACACACACCCCCCCCCCCCCCACACACACACACACACACACACACACACACACACACACACACACACACACACACACACACACACACACACACACACACACACACACACACACACACACACAGAGAGAGAGAGATTCAACCCACACACAACTCATCATACACAGTCATCCCTCTGTGTATCCAGATAATCACACTAACCTTTTCTTTATGCTTCCACAACCACATGTCATCTCCTAGTTTTGAGACATATTAGATATAGTGAGGAAGATTCATCAGAAACAGTAGGTTCCCTGTGTGGAAGATTAATCTGAAAGAGTAGATTCCCTGTGGAAGATTAAACAGAAACAGGAGGTTCCCTGTGTGGAAGATTCCTCTGAAATAGTAGATTCCCTGTATGGAAGATTCCTCTGAAACAGTAGATTTCCTGTATATTTCTGTGGGTGACCAGGAAAAGTATTTTGGTAGCAGATGATTAGTGTATTAATGGCTGATGACAAGCAGGAGTGAAGTCATAGAGGTAGCCACAGAAAGAGGCTGTGTTCACGGTAATGGTCAGAACACATTGATGGCAGATGGTGTGATGAACCACCTGCGATGACAATGGAATAAATCTCTGCCTTTTTCACTGTGGCAAAGTAAATCCAACAAAGCACTTGTTTTGTTCTTGTCTTTCCCCTCTGTCCAACCACCAAGTCCAATGTTTTATTCAACCTATTTTTTTGTACCAGGCAATTTCATTGAGGTCACTTGGCCAATGTAAAGGCTCTAAATTGTGAAGGGACACTTGGCCAATGTAAAGGCTCTAAAATGTGAAGGGACACTTGGCCAATGTAAAGGCTCTAAAATGTGAAGGGACACTTGGCCAATGTAATGGCTCTTAAATGTGAAGGGTCACTTGGCCAATGTAAAGGCTCTAAAATGTGAAGGGACACTTGGCCAATGTAAAGGCTCTAAAATGTGAAGGGTCACTTGGCCAATGTAAAGGCTCTAAAATGTGAAGGGTCACTTGGCCAATGTAAAGGCTCTAAAATGTGAAGGGACACTTGGCCAATGTAAAGGCTCTAAAATGTGAAGGGTCACTTGGCCAATGTAAAGGCTCTAAAATGTGAAGGGTCACTTGGCCAATGTAAAGGCTCTAAAATGTGAAGGGTCACTTGGCCAATGTAAAGGCTCTAAAATGTGAAGGGTCACTTGGCCAATGTAAAGGCTCTAAAATGTGAAGGGTCACTTGGCCAATGTAAAGGCTCTAAAATGTGAAGGGACACTTGGCCAATGTAAAGGCTCTTAAATGTGAAGGGTCACTTGGCCAATGTAATGGCTCTTAAATGTGAAGGGTCACTTGGCCAATGTAAAGGCTCTAAAATGTGAAGGGTCACTTGGCCAATGTAAAGGCTCTAAAATGTGAAGGGACACTTGGCCAATGTAAAGGCTCTTAAATGTGAAGGGTCACTTGGCCAATGTAAAGGCTCTAAAATGTGAAGGGACACTTGGCCAATGTAAAGGCTCTAAAATGTGAAGGGTCACTTGGCCAATGTAAAGGCTCTAAAATGTGAAGGGTCACTTGGCCAATGTAAAGGCTCTAAAATGTGAAGGGACACTTGGCCAATGTAATGGCTCTTAAATGTGAAGGGTCACTTGGCCAATGTAAAGGCTCTAAAATGTGAAGGGTCACTTGGCCAATGTAAAGGCTCTAAAATGTGAAGGGACACTTGGCCAATGTAAAGGCTCTAAAATGTGAAGGGACACTTGGCCAATGTAAAGGCTCTAAAATGTGAAGGGACACTTGGCCAATGTAAAGGCTCTAAAATGTGAAGGGACACTTGGCCAATGTAAAGGCTCTAACATGTGAAGGGACACTTGGCCAATGTAAAGGCTCTAACATGTGAAGGGACACTTGGCCAATGTAAAGGCTCTAACACGGAACCCAAACCGGCCGCGTCATCATGCGCTGTCGTGCATACATTTATTTTGTCCCCCTACATAAAAACGCGATCACGACACGCAGGTTAAAATATCAAAACAAACTCTGAACCAATTACATTAATTTGGGGACAGGTCGAAAAGCATTAAACATGTATGGCAATTTAGCTAGTTAGCTTGCACTTGCTAGCTAATTTGTCATATTTAGCTAGCTTGCTGTTGCTAGTACACAGGTATTGTTAATACATTAAATGGCCAACCAAATCGTTTCTAGTCATCTCTTCTCCTTCCAGGCTTTTTCATCTTTGAACTTAAATGGTGATCGGCATCTAAACCTTCATAGTATTACCACGACAACCGGCAAAACATTTCATCTTTCAATCACACACGTGGGCATAACCAATGAGCAGATGGCACCTGATTCTATAAACCAATGAGGAGATGGGAGAGGCAGGACTTGCAGCGTGATCTGCGTCAGAAATAGAAAGGAGTTAAGGCCTAGAAGGAGTTTAGACCACTGAGCCACCGGGTGGCTGTGCCACCAGAGACTCTGGGTTCGAGCCCAGGCTCTGTCGCAGCCGGCCGCGACCATGGGGCGACGCACAATTGGCCTAGCGTCATCCGGGTTAGGGAGGGTTTGGCCGGCAGGGATATCCTTGTCTCATCGCTCACTAGTGACTCCTGTGGCGGACCGGGCGCAGTGCACGCTAACCAGGTCGCCAAGTGCATGGTGTTTCCTCTGACACATTGGTGCGGCTGGCTTCCGGGTTGGATGCGCGCTGTGTTAAGAAGAAAGAGGAGGAGGACACATGGCTATCGACCTTTGTCTCTCCTGAGCCCGTACGGGAGTTGTAGCGATGAGACAAGATAGTAACTAATAACAATTGGATACCACGAAATTGGGGAAAAAAAGGGGGTCTTTTTTTAAAGAAATAGGAGTTCTATTTTAGCCCTTCGCATCGCAGAAGCTCATTGGCACGCGCGAGCAGTGTGGGTGCAATAATTGAATAACATGAATTTCTACATTTATTTTGCGACACTCGCGCACGCGTAGTTTCCGGTCTGGTCAGCATGTAAGATGTCAAGGGACATGGCTCAATGTAAAGGCTCTAAGATGTCGGAGAGCCTTGAGAGAGATCCCATCCACTGAAAGGTCTGTCCAAGGATTGGCTCCTAGATCCCCCTCTTGATGAACAGTCCATCTGCTGCCCTTTTCTTGTCGAAAACAAGAGAGCTCCTCAACACAAAATCAGCACCCTCTCCAGTGTTGTGGTGTTAGCATTACCTGGTGGAGTTTATTAGGTGTGTTTCAATACACAGCGAGCATGTCGGTAATTCCCTAATGCTGCGGCAGTGTGCTGCTCTGCCATCAATGTCCTGTTGTGTGTCAAGTGTCCCTCTGGCTCTCTACCCCACAGTGTGGCTGCCGTGTAGGTCTAGAAATCAAATCAAATCAAATGTTATTTGTCACATGCGCCGAATACAACAGGTTACAGTGAAATGCTTACGTACAAGCCCTTAACCAACAATGCTTTAATACGTTTTAATGAAAAAAAAAAAAAAAATAAAAGTAACAAATAATTAAAGATCAGCAGTAAAATAACAATAGCGAGGCTATATACAGGGGATACCGGTACAGAGTCAATGTGTGGGGGGGCACAGGTTAGTCGAGGTAATTGAGGTAACATGTACAGTTGAATTCGGAAGTTTACATACACCTTAGCCAAATACATTTAAACTACATTTTTCACAATTCCTGACATTTAATCCTAGTAAAAAGTCCCTGTCTTAGGTCAGTTAGGATCACCACTTTATAATAAGAATGTGAAATGTCAGAATAATAGTAGAGAGAATTATTTATTTCAGCTTTTATTTCTTTCATCACATTCCCAGTGGGTCAGAAGTTTACATACACTCAATTTGTATTTGGTAGCATTGCCTTTAAATTGTTTAACTTGGGTCAAACGTTTCGGGTAGCCTTCCACAAGCTTCCCACAATAAGTTGGGTGAATTGTGGCCAATTCCTCCTAACAGAGCTGGTGTAACAGAGTCAGGTTTGTCGACCTCCTTGCTCGCACACGCTTTTTCAGTTCTGCACACAAATGTTCTATAGGATTGAGGTCAGGGCTTTGTGATGGCCACTCCAATACCTTGACTTTGTTGTTGTTAAGCCATTTTGCCACAACTTTGGAAGTATGCTTGGGGTCATTGTCCACTTTGAGGACCCATTTGCGACCAAGCTTTAACTTCCTGACTGATGTCTTGAGATGTTGCTTCAATATATCCACAATTTTTCCTACCTCATGATGCCATCTATTATGTGAAGTGCATCAGTCCCCCCTGCAGCAAAGCACACCCACAACATGATGCTGTCACCTCCGTGCTTCACAGTTGGATGGGTGTTCTTCGGCTTGCAAGCCTCCCCCTTTTTCCTCCAAACATAACGATGGTCATTATGGCCAAACAGTTCTATTTTTGTTTCATTAGACCAGAGGACATTTCTCCAAAAAGTACAATCTTTGTTTCCATGTGCAGTTAAGCGGCCTTTCAGGTTATCTTGATATAGGACTCGTTTTACTGTGGATATAGATACTTTTGTACCTGTTTCCTCCAGCATCTTCACAAGGTCCTTTGCTGTTCTGAGATTGATTTTCACTTTTCGCACCAAAGTACGTTCATCTCTAGGAGAGGGAACATGTCTTCTTACTGAGCGGTATGAAGGCTGCGTGACCCATGGTGTTTATACTTGCGTACTATTGTTTGTACAGATGAACGTGGTACCTTCAGGCGTTTTGTAAATTGCTCTTAAGGATGAACCAGACTTGTGGAGGTCTACAATTATTTTTCTGAGGTCTTGGCTGATTTATTTTGATTTTCGCATGATGTCAAGCAAAGAGGCACTGAGTTTGGTACACCTCCAGTTGACCCAAATGATGTCAATTAGCCTATCAGAAGCTTCTAAAGCCATGACATCATTTTCTGGAATTTTCCAAGCTGTTTAAAGGCACAGTCAACTTAGGGTATGTAAAATTCTGACCCTATGGAATTGTGATACAGTGAATTGTAAGTGAAATAATCTGTCTCAATTGTTGGAAAAATGCACAAAGTAGATGTCCTAACAGACTTGCCAAAACTATAGTTTGTTAACAAAAAATTTGTGGAGTGGTTGAAAAACTAGTTTTAATTATTTCTAATGACACCTAAGTGTATGTAAACTTCCCGTCTTCAACTGTAGATGTAGGTAGAGTTAAAGTGGCTTTGCATAGATAATAAACAGAGAGAAGCAACAGCATAAAAGAAGGGGTCTGGGTTAGAGGTCGACCGATTAATCGAAAAGGCCGATTAATTAATTAGGCCGATTTCAAGTTTTCATAACAATCAGAACTCTGTATTTTTGGCCTTTGCCGATTTGCCGATTTTTATACCTTTATTTAACGAGGCAAGTCAGTTAAGAACACATTCTTATTTTCAATGACGGCCTAGAAACGGTGGGTTAACTGCCTTGTTCAGGGGCAGAACTGTAACGGTTTTCCTCCTGGGAAGGAGAGGTGGACCAAAATGCAACGTGGTTGAAGTTCATGTTTTTTAATAAGAAAACTAAAGATGAACATAATACAAAACAATAAACGTGGAAAAACCGAAACAGCCCCATCTGGTGCAACAAACACAAAGACAGGAAACAACCACCCACAAAACCCAACACAAAACAGGCTACTTAAATATGGTTCCCAATCAGAGACAATGACGAACACCTGCCTCTGATTGAGAACCATATCAGGCCAAACATAGAAATAGACAAACTAGACACACAACATAGAATGCCCACTCAGATCACACCCTGACCAAACAAAACATAGAAACATACAAAGCAAACTATGATCAGGGTGTGACAAAAACGACAGATTTTCACCTTGTCATTGGATCGTGGGATCCAATCTTGCAACCTTAGTGTCCAACGCAATAACGACCTGCCTCTCTCTCGTTGCACTCCACAAGGAGACTGCCTGTTACGCGAATGCAGTAAACCAAGGTAAGTTGCTTGCTAGCATTAAACTTATCTTATAAAAAACAATCAATCATAATCACTAGTTAACTACACATGGTTGATGACATTACTAGATATTATCTAGCGTGTCCTGCGTTGCATATAATCTGACTGAGCATACAAGCATACAAGTATCTGACTGAGCGGTGGTAGGCAGAAACAGGCGTGTAAACATTCATTCAAACAGCACTTTCATGCGTTTTGCCAGCAGCTCTTCGTTGTGCGTCAAGCATTGCACTGTTTATGACTTCAAGCCTATCAACTCCCGAGATGAGGCTGGTGTAACCGAAGTGAAATGGCTAGCTAGTTAGCGCGTGCTAACTAGAGGGACAGAAGCTATACTGTTAGACTGGCAATACTAAAGTGCCTATAAGAACATCTAATAGTCAAAGGTTAATGTAATACAAATGGTATAGAGGGATAAAGTCCTATAATTCCTATAATAACTACAACCTAAAACTTCTTAACTGGGAATACTGAAGACTCATGTTAAAAGGAACCACCAGCTCTCATATGTTCTCATGTTCTGAGCAAGGAACTGAAACGTTAGCTTTCTTACATAGCACATATTGCACTTTTACTTTCTTCTCCAACACTTTGTTTTTGCATTATTTAAACCAAATTGAACATGTTTCATTATTTACTTGAGGCTAAATTGATTTTATTGGTGTATTATATTAAGTTAAAATAAGTGTTCTTCAGTAATTGTCATTATTAAAAAAAAAAGAACATTTTTATCGGCCGATTAATTGGTATCGGCTTATTTGGTCCTCCAAAAATCGGTTTCGGTATCGGCGTTGAAAAATCATAATCGGTCGACCTCTAGTCTGGGTAGCCCAGATTTATCCTAAGGTGTCCCTCTGGCTCTCTACCCCACAGTGCTGCTGCCATCTAGGTCTAGATATTTATTGCCCAGATTTACCCTAAGGTGTCCCTCTGGTTATCTACGCCACAGTGCTGCTGCCGTCTAGGTCTAGATAATTATAGCCCAGGTTTACCCAGATTCACCCCAAGGCGTTCCCAAGGATCGTTTGTTATATTCCTTGCTCCTAAAGACCTTACCTGTAGTAAAGGTTTGATTCATTGCAGTATTAGAGGTTAATGTAGCCTAAAACATTGAAACAGTGTGTTTCAATGTATATCGAACTAAAATATAAACACAACATGCTTCTGCCTTACCAAGCAAAAAGGCAGGAACTGCTCATAGCGTGGAACTGAGAAAAATGCCTTTTATTTGCCTTGGTTTCAGAGTGACTTTATGCAGTTACTGATAACATGACCCCCATTTTCTCAAAAAACACAATACAATAGAGGCAGGATACTTGTCCACATGATTAAGGATGTATTTAATGTAGCGAAAATTACATTAACTCAAGTGAGCAGTTACTGTCTTTTTGCTTGGTAGGGCTGCATTGCTTCGGCCTAATCATGGCTGTCTCTTTTGAAGTTCTATTAAGGCATTTGCATTAACAGTCTAGATCGTTTTACTACCTGGGTTTGTGATTTAATTGCCATACACTGAATCCAACCAATGACTGGTTATTGCACTGCTTTAATGATTTTGATGCATTGGGCTCCCAAGTGGCGCAGCGGTCTAAGACACTGCATCTCAGTGCAAGACGCATCACTACAGACACCCTGGTTTGAATCCAGGCACTATCACATCCGGCTGTGATTGGGAGTCAGCGTCGTCCGAGTCTGGCCAGGGTAGGCCGTCATTGTAAATAAGAATTTGTTCTTAACTGACTTGCCTAGTAAAATCATTTTTATTTAACTAGGCAAGTCAGTTAAGAACAAATTCTTATGGCGACGCTGGGCCAATTGTATGCCGCCCTATGGGACTCCCAATCACGGCCGAATGTGATTCAGCCTGGATACGAACTAGGGACTGTAGTGACGCCTCTTGATTATTTATTAATATAATTACTATGCAGATAAATCGCCAAACATAGTAGTAGGCTATACAGACTTTTCTGACTTGCGTATTGAAACGTTTATGTAAAAAGAAGCCTCGTAGCCGGTTTACAATGAGTCTGTTATCAGCTATTTAATAGACAGCCAGTGTTTATGGAAAACACAGATGAATTATATTCGATGAAGATGCTGAACCCTCACTGCAGGAACAATAGGTAGGCTAGTGGAGAGAGAGTCTCTGGTCCAAAATATTATAAAATTAAACAGATTAAAGGTTTTAAAAGCTAAGGATACTTATATGGTATTATTAAAGATATTGATGAAGATCTACTGATTTAATCACTTTCGACAATGGAGCAGTCAACTGCTGGTTTAACAGCTGTCTTTCATCATTCCGTCATCCAGGCTGTATCACAACCGGCCGTGATTGGGATTCCCATAGGGCGGCACGCAATTGGCCCAGCGTCGTCCGGGTTTGGCCGGCGTAAGCCGTCATTGTAAATAAGAATTTGTTCTTACCTGACTTGGTTAAATAAATATAAAATACTGGTAGATCTATTCCTGACTTTGTTTCTCAACAGGGAATTCATGTTTACAATATTTTTTTCTTTGGTTTTTGCCACAATTGAAATTGTAGACTAGTTTTTATGACTAGATCATCTACCACCGTCCCTCAAACTCCCATCCACAGTGATTGATTGACAAGTCGTAAACCCTACCAATTTCTTGAGTCACAAACATTCTGCCCCCAGTAGCAGCATAGTTTGAAGAAGAAACATCATTGTGGCCATTCATATCTTGCAGTAAAAACTGTCAATATGACTTGAATCTCAAGAGTAGAGAGGTTTTCATATTAAAGGTTCTCTTATTTAGAAAATAGTGTTGGTCACAAAAGGCCGAGACGATAATCGAAACAACTAACAACACACTGAATTCATACATTTTCTGTCATTTCAATTGTAGTCAAGTCATGTCTTTCCACTCAATACCACAACTCATTTTACCAATCTGGGAGGTAAAGTCGTTAAAGTATTCATTCATTTAGCTGTGTACTTCGGATGGAATCAAAGCATTAGAATGTACCAGAGGCAACCAAAATAGAGCTAGTTCTGCCAACGCCCTGGCTGGCTACGCCATGTACTTGAGGAAACTACTGCGGTCCGGGCCGGGGGCCTTTCTGTACTGTTGCTGTTTTCTCTGCTGTTACCGCCGGACCCGGAGAAGTGAACCGATGAGTTCCGACACGGCTCTGTTTTTCTCTCCATCCCTAGGAGGCAGACAGCTGGGAAATCATCGAGGGGCTGAAAATCGGTCAGAGCAACGTCCAGAGGCCAGATAAACACGAGGGCTTCATGCTGAAGAAGCGAAAATGGCCACTGAAAGGCTGGCACAAGGTAGGGCTTGATGGGTGACCGAGAGAAACAACACCTGTACTTGTTCTCATCGATTTCCTTGTTGTTTAAACCCTTCAGAAAAGCCATCAACCACACCCTCTTTCAGAAAGAGTACATTTCCAGAGACAAGTGCTGTTATTCTCCTACTCAATGTTTGTTTTTGTTTTTCCTACAGCGTTTTTTTGTCCTGGACAATGGGATGCTGAAGTACTCCAAGTCACCAATTGATGTGAGTAACCCTGACTAGTAGCCAATGGAGCAGAGACGGAGCAGGGATGGAGGGCAGCCTCAGTTGGCATCCCTATGGCACAATGGTAACTTAGCAGAAACACCTCCAGGGTCACTATGCCTATAGTGTTTCTGCTGCCCGTGTCATTCTGTGGGAAAACTTCAAATGACTGGCAAAACTGCTGCGTCCATACTTATCTGATGTTTCCAAAGGGTCCGTCCTTCCACAGTGTCTCCTGGAAGCAGCCATGTTCTTGTCAGCCTTGATCTCTTTGAACCAAACTGACAAACTAGCCTCACTGCATGGTATTGTGTAATAGTGCAGAATGATGATTCATGGTGGTTACTTGCTAAGACTTCAAGTAGACCCTATAAGACTTCAAGTAGTCCTGTAAGACTTCAAGTAGTCCTGTAAGACTTCAAGTAGTCCTGTAAGACTTCAAGTAGTCCTGTAAGACTTCAAGTAGTCCTGTAAGAGTTAAGTAGTCCTGTAAGACTTCAAGTAGTCCTGTAAGACTTCAAGTAGTCCTGTAAGACTTCAAGTAGTCCTGTAAGAGTTAAGTAGGCCCGCAAGGGTCATGTAGGCCTATAAGAGCAAAGAATTCCTAACAGAGTCAATTAGTCCTTTCGATCATGATCGGATATCTTTCTTTCTTCACCTTGAGATTCCATTTATATAGCAACAATGAGATGCCATACATGACTTATGTTAACTCTCTTTTCTCTAAGATTCAGAAAGGCAAGCTGCATGGCTGCATTGATGTGGGTCTCTCTGTCATGTCCATCAAGAAGAGAGCCCGCCGCATTGACTTGGACACAGAGGAGCATCTCTACCACCTCAAGGTTAGCATTGAGTTGGACACAGAGAAACATCTCTACCACCTCAAGGTTAGCATTGAGTTGGACACAGAGAAACATCTCTACCACCTCAAGGTTAGCATTGAGTTGGACACAGAGAAACATATCTACCACCTCAAGGTTAGCATTGAGTTGGACACAGAGAAACATCTCTACCACCTCAAGGTTAGCATTGAGTTGGACACAGAGAAACATATCTACCACCTCAAGGTTAGCATTGAGTTGGACACAGAGAAACATATCTACCACCTCAAGGTTAGCATTGAGTTGGACACAGAGAAACATCTCTACCACCTCAAGGTTAGCATTGAGTTGGACACAGAGAAACATATCTACCACCTCAAGGTTAGCATTGAGTTGGACACAGAGAAACATATCTACCACCTCAAGGTTAGCATTGAGTTGGACACAGAGAAACATATCTACCACCTCAAGGTTAGCATTGAGTTGGACACAGAGAAACATATCTACCACCTCAAGGTTAGCATTGAGTTGGACACAGAGAAACATCTCTACCACCTCAAGGTTAGCATTGAGTTGGACACAGAGAACAATCTCTACCACCTCAAGGTTAGCATTGAGTTGGACACAGAGAAACATATCTACCACCTCAAGGTTAGCATTGAGTTGGACACAGAGAAACATATCTACCACCTCAAGGTTAGCATTGAGTTGGACACAGAGAAACATATCTACCACCTCAAGGTTAGCTTGAAAGAGTGACAGAGATTCACGGGATGGATGATAGTCTCGCTCTTGTCTGAGGTCTTGGACGATTACAATTTCTATGAACAATAGCCTACTGTGGCATCTCTCTCCTCTTCTTTCCTCTCCCCTTTCCTCTCCTTTTTACAGATCAAGTCTCCAGACATCTTTGACTCCTGGGTGGTCAAGCTGCGCCACCACCGTCTCTACCGGCAGAATGAGATTGTCCGCTCCCCCCGAGACGCCACCATAAGGACGTTTCCTCCCCCTGCCAGCACCGAGTCCCCCATCCCTCACCCCCACCCAGCCCCCTCCCCCGCTGCAGGACAACATGAAGTAAAGGTGGGCTCCTCTTCCCTGGCGGTTAGCTCCTCTTCCCTGGCGGTTAGCTCCTCTCCCCTGGTGGGTTAGCTCCTCTCCCCTGGTGGGTTAGCTCCTCTCCCTGGTGGGTTAGCTCCTCTTCCCTGGTGGGTTAGCTCCACTTCCCTGGCGGTTAGCTCCTCTTCCCTGTCGATTAGCTCCTCTTCCCTGTCGGTTAGCTCCTCTTCCCTAGTGGTTAGCTCCTCCTCCCTGGCGGTTAGCTCCTCTTCCCTGGCGGTTAGCTCCTCTTCACTGGTGGGTTAGCTCCTCTTCCCTGTCAATTAGCTCCTCTTCCCTGTCGGTTAGCTCCTCTTCCCTGGCGGTTAGCTCCTCTTCCCTGGCGGTTAGCTCCTCTTCCCTGGCGGTGAGCTCCTCTTCCCTGTCGGTTAGCTCCTCTTCCCTGTCGGTTAGCTCCTCTTCCCTGTCGGTTAGCTCCTCTTCCCTGGCGGTTAGATCCTCTTCACTGGTGGGTTAGCTCCTCTTCACTGGTGGGTTAGCTCCTCTTCACTGGTGGGTTAGCTCCTTTTCACTGGTGGGTTAGCTCCTCTTCACTGGTGGGTTAGCTCCTCTTCCCTGTCGGTTAGCTCCTCTTCCCTGTCGGTTAGCTCCTCTTCCCTGTCGGTTAGCTCCTCTTCCCTGTCGGTTAGCTCCTCTTCCCTGTCGGGTAGCTCCTCTTCCCTGTCGTTTAGCTCCTCTTCCCTGGCGGTTAGCTCCTCTTCCCTGTCGGTTAGCTCCTCTTCCCTGTCGGTTAGCTCCTCTTCCCTGTCGGTTAGCTCCTCTTCCCTGTCGGTTAGCTCCTCTTCCCTGGCGGTTAGCTCCTCTTCCCTGCCGGTGAGCTCCTCTTCCCTGGCGGTTAGCTCCTTTTCCCTGTCGGTTAGCTCCTCTTCCCTGTCGGTTAGCTCCTCTTCCCTGTCGGTTAGCTCCTCTTCCCTGGCGGTTAGATCCTCTTCCCTGTTGGGTTTGCCCCTCTTCCCTGGCGGTTAGCTCCTCTTCCCTGGCGGTTAGCTCCTCTTCCCTGTCGGTTAGCTCCTCTTCCCTTTCGGTTAGCATCCTCTTCCCTGGCGGTTAGATCCTCTTCCCTGGTGGGTTAGCTCCTCTTCCCTGGCGGTTAGCTCCTCTTCCCTGGCGGTTAGCTCCTCTTCCCTGTCGGTTAGCTCCTCTTCCCTGGCGGTTAGCTCCTCTTCCCTGGCGGTTAGCTCCTCTTCCCTGGCGGTTAGCTCCTCTTCCCTGGCGGTTAGCTCCTCTTCCCTGGCGGTTAGCTCCTCTTCCCTGTCGGTTAGCTCCTCTTCCCTGTCGGTTAGCTCCTCTTCCCTGGCGGTTAGCTCCTCTTCCCTGTCGGTTAGCTCCTCTTCCCTGGTGGGTTAGCTCCTCTTCCCTGGCGGTTAGCTCCTCTTCCCTGGCGGTTAGCTCCTCTTCCCTGGCGGTTAGCTCCTCTTCCCTGGCGGTTAGCTCCTCTTCCCTGGTGGGTTAGCTCCTCTTCCCTGTCGGTTAGCTCCTCTTCCCTGTCGGTTAGCTCCTCTTCCCTGTCGGTTAGCTCCTCTTCCCTGGCGGTTAGCTCCTCTTCCCTGGCGGTTAGCTCCTCTCCCCTGGTGGGTTAGCTCCTCTTCCCTGGCGGTTAGCTCCTCTTCCCTGGCGGTTAGCTCCTCTTCCCTGGCGGTTAGCTCCTCTTCCCTGGCGGTTAGCTTCACTTTCCTGTCAGTTAGCTCCTCTTCCCTGGCGGTTAGCGCTACTTCCCTGTGGGTCAGACAGAGAAGAGCTCAGCTTACCACAACAGAGAACAACTGTGCCGAGCTAACTGACAGGGAGGAGGAGCTAACTGACAGAAAAGCTAACTTTCCTGGAAGTTAGCGCCACTTCTCTGGCGGTTGGCACCTATTCACTGTCAGTTAGCTTCACTTCCCTGTCAGTTAGCTCCTCTTCCTTGTCAGTTAGCTCGGCACAGTTGTTCTCTGTTGTGGTAAGCTGAGCTCTTTTCTGTCTGACCCACATAAAAAGCTATTAATGTTTCAGTATACAGACACGCAACATTTCATTTGTGACTGGTTCTATTACTACTAACAGCCCTGTTCAGTTACTGAGCTAATTATAAGACTAATGAGTCTGAATCAGATATGGTCTTAATGCCGTAATGTTGTGTGTAATTACAGTGGGTAATGTTGTGTGTAATTACAGTGGGTAATGTGGTGAGTAATTACAGTGGGTAATGTTGTGTGTAATTACAGTGGGTAATGTTGTGTGTAATTACAGTGGGTAATGTTGTGTGTAATTACAGTGGGTAATGTTGTGTGTAATTACAGTGGGTAATGTGGTGAGTAATTACAGTGGGTAATGTTGTGTGTAATTACAGTGGGTAATGTTGTGTGTAATTACAGTGGGTAATGCTGTGTGTAATTACAGTGGGTAATGTTGTGTGTAATTACAGTGGGTAATGTTGTGTGTAATTACAGTGGGTAATGTTGTGTGTAATTACAGTGGGTAATGTGGTGAGTAATTACAGTGGGTAATGTTGTGTGTAATTACAGTGGGTAATGTGGTGTGTAATTACAGTGGGTAATGTGGTGTGTAATTACAGTGGGTAATGTGGTGTGTAATTACAGTGGGTAATGTGGTGAGTAATTACAGCGGGTAATGTGGTGTGTAATTATAATGGGTAATGCTGTGGGTAATTAAAGTGGGTAATTATGTGAGTAATTACAGTGTGTAATTGCAGTGGGAATGATGTGGGCAATGATGTGAGTAATGCTCTGGGTAATTACAGTGTGTAATGCAGTATCACTTTTGTGAATGTGTTAAGGCAAACACACTGTGTCCCCAGGGAGAGAACAGTCTGGCAGACTGAAGCCATTTGGACATCAAACAGGCCTGTATTCAGAGCAGCTGGGTCTGGGCCTGGTCTGGGTCTGGGCCTGGTCTGGGTCTGGGCCTGGTCTGGGTCTGGGCCTGCATGGGTCAGGGCCTGGTCTGGGCCTGGACCTGCATGGATCTGGGTCTTGGCCTGGTCTGGGCCTGCATGGGTCTGGGCCTGGTCTGGGTCTGGGCCTGGTCTGGATATGGGCCTGGTCTGGGTCTGGGCCTGCATGGATCTGGGTCTTGGCCTGGTCTGGGTCTGGGCCTGGTCTGGGTATGGGCCTGCATGGGTCAGGGCCTGGTCTGGGCCTGGACCTGGACCTGCATGGACTTGGGTCAGGGCCTGGTCTGGGCCTGGACCTGGACCTGCATGGACTTGGGTCTTGGCCTGGTCTGGGCCTGGGCTGGGTCTGGGCCTGCATGGCCTCCTACTGATTAGCACAGGGCCTGAGACCGAGTCAGTAAACATCTGCTGCTTTGAAGTGATGGTGAAACAGAAGGGATATCTTTGGTGGTTTGACATTAAGAGTTGAAGGCCACATACTATGTCTTTTCCTTTTCTTCAGCTATTATACAGATTTCTCTTAGAAGGTATGAAATTATCCTAGACTTGAAAGCCTGAAACACAATGTTTCTTTCACATCTGGTGTGTGTTATTCAGTTGTTGTAGACTGAGGTGTGTTAACTAACCAACACCTTTGTCTCTCTCCATGTCCTCCAGCAGACCAAGCCCACCAGCCTTCCACCATGGCAGTCCCCCCCGGCCCCCAGGAGCAGAACCAGTCCCCCAACATGGCAGCCCCCCTGCCCCCAGTAGCAGCACCAGCCTCCCACCATGGCAGTCCCCCCAGGCCCCCTGTACCAGGAGCAGCTTGCCTGCCTCCTACAGTAACGGGCAGAGCAAGGTGGCCACATGGCTCCAGGAGTCAGAGGAGATGGACAAGTGTACAGAGGGTAAGTTCTTCCTCTCTTCCTTCCTCTCTTCCTCCCACTCTTCCTCCCTCTCTTCCTCTTGTCCTTCCTTTCTTCCTCCCTCTCTTTCTTCCACGCTTACTCCCTCTCTTCCTCCCTCTCTTATTCTCTTCCTCTCTTCCTCCCTCTCTTCCTATCTTCCTCCCTCTCTTCCTCTTCCTCCCTCTCTTCCTCCCTCTCTTATTCTCTTCCTCCCTCCCTCTCTTCCTCCCTCTTATTCTCTTCCTCTCTTTCTTCCTCCCTCCTCTCTTCCTTCCTCTCTTCCTTCCTTTCTTCCTCCCTCTCTTCCTTCCTCTCTTCCTCCCTCTCTTACTTTCTTCCTCCCTCTCTTACTCTTTTCCTCCCTCTCTTACTCTTTTCCTCCCTCTCTTACTCTTTTCCTCCCTCTCTTCCTTCCTCTCTTCCTCCCTCTCTTACTTTCTTCCTCCCTCTCTTACTCTTTTCCTCCCTCTCTTACTCTTTTCCTCCCTCTCTTACTCTATTCCTCCCTCTCTTACTCTCTTCCTCCCTCTCTTATTCTCTTCCTCTCTTCCTCCCTCTCTTCCTCTCTTCCTTCCTTCCTTCTTTCCTCTCTTCCTTCCTCTCTTCCCCTCTTCCTTTCTTCCTCTCTTCCTTGCGCCAACCATCAATGCTTTAGAACATCCATCTGGATGATGACAAGGATCAGCAATATATTTCCCTTTCCCTGCCAGTAGTGGAAGATGTTCTGTGTTCACATGATGGAACTGTGTTCATATGATGGAATTTTGTTCAAATGATTCATATTTGTATTTATTATGGATCCCAGTTAGTTCCTGCCAAAGCAGCAGCTATTCTTCCCGGGATCCAGCAAAATTAAGGCAGTTATACAATTTTAAAAACATTACAATACACTCAGACAACAGATTTCACAACACATTAAGTGTGTGCCCTCAAGGATTGTTCTGAAAACTTGAAATCGGCCCTAATTAATCGGCCGACCTCTAGTGTGTACGCATGTGTCTGTGCCTATGTTTGTGTTGCTTCGTAGTCCCCGCTGTTCCATAAGGTGTATTTTTATCTGTTTTTTAAATCTAATTTTACTACTTACATGAGTTCCATGTAGTCATGGCTCTATGTAGTACTGTGCGCCTCCCATAGTTGTGAAGAGACCTCTGGTGGCATGTCTTGTGGAGTATGATGGTATATGTTCCCCATGCCCTGGTATTATGGTATGTTCCCCATGCCCTGGTATTATGGTATGTTCCCCATGCCCTGGTATTATGGTATGTTCCCCATGCCCTGGTATTATGGTATGTTCCCCATGCCCTGGTATTATGGTGTATGTTCCCCATGCCCTGGTATTATGGTGTATGTTCCCCATGCCCTGGTATTATGGTATGTTCCCCATGCCCTGGTATTATGGTGTATGTTCCCCATGCCCTGGTATTATGGTATGTTCCCCATGCCCTGGTATTATGGTATGTTCCCCATGCCCTGGTATTATGGTATGTTCCCCATGCCCTGGTATTATGGTGTATGTTCCCCATGCCCTGGTATTATGGTATGTTCCCCATGCCCTGGTATTATGGTATGTTCCCCATGCCCTGGTATTATGGTATATGTTCCCCATGCCCTGGTATTATGGTATGTTCCCCATGTCCTGGTATGATGGTATATGTTCCCCATGCCCTGGTATTATGGTATATGTTCCCCATGCCCTGGTATTATGGTATGTTCCCCATGCCCTGGTTAATGGTATATGTTCCCCATGCCCTGGTATTATGGTGTATGTCCCCCATGCCCTGGTATTATGGTATGTTCCCCATGCCCTGGTATTATGGTATGTTCCCCATGCCCTGGTATTATGGTATGTTCCCCATGCCCTGGTATTATGGTATGTTCCCCATGCCCTGGTATTATGGTATGTTCCCCATGCCCTGGTATTATGGTGTATGTCCCCCATGCCCTGGTATTATGGTGTATGTCCCCCATGCCCTGGTATTATGGTATGTTCCCCATGCCCTGGTATTATGGTATGTTCCCCATGCCCTGGTATTATGGTATGTTCCCCATGCCCTGGTATTATGGTGTATGTCCCCCATGCCCTGGTATTATGGTATGTTCCCCATGCCCTGGTATTATGGTATATGTTCCCCATGCCCTGGTATTATGGTATGTTCCCCTTGCCCTGGTATTATGGTATGTTCCCCATGCCCTGGTATTACGGATTTACAATATCTCCTGATAGTAGCGCCTGTCTATGATATTATTCCACTTTGTTACTTAAACTAATAAGGACATTTGTTTTTCCGTAATTGTTCTTTCATTTGTTAAGCACAGCAGGGTGTCACTTCATTGGGTCTGAGGTGGCCTTCCAGTGTGACCCGTGTCCTTGTCTTGCTTCTTTCCAGAGCTCGCCCGCTGCCAGTCCAGCCTGATTGAGCTGAGCAAGTTACTGCAGAGCCTGGAGGGCCTACAGAGGACCCAGTCAGCGCCCAATTTCACTGACATGCAGGTAACACACACACACACACACACACACACACACACACACACACACACACACACACACACACACACACACACACACACACATCGTCATGGACCCCATCAGGTCGACGGTAACAGAGCATGAGGCCTGATAAGAACTGTCTCAGAGACAGTTTCTATCTACAAGCCATCAGACTGCTGAACACTTGAACTGGACTGACACGTGCTCTGATTCTCCACACCTTAGAACACATGCACTCACACACACACACACACACTCTCACTCACACACACACACACACACACACACACACACACACACACACACACACACACACACACAGGAACCTGCAATTAAGCATTTAGTTGAACGGTGTACACCACGTGTATCCTGTTGGACGGTGTACACCGCGTGTATCCTGTTGGACGGTGTACCCCACGTGTATCCCGTTGGACGGTGTACACCGCGTGTATCCTGTTGGACGGTGTACACCGCGTGTATCCTGTTGGACGGTGTACCCCACATGTATCCTGTTGGACGGTGTACACCACGTGTATCCTGTTGGACGGTGTACACCGCGTGTATCCTGTTGGACGGTGTACACCGCGTGTATCCTGTTGGACGGCGTACACCGCGTGTATCCTGTTGGACGGTGTACCCCACGTGTATCCTGTTGGACGGTGTACCCCACGTGTATCCTGTTGGACGGTGTACCCCACGTGTATCCCGTTGGACGGTGTACACCGCGTGTATCCTGTTGGACGGTGTACACCGCGTGTATCCTGTTGGACGGTGTACCCCACGTGTATGCTGTTGGACGGTGTACACCACGTGTATCCTGTTGGACGGTGTACACCGCGTGTATCCCGTTGGACGGTGTACACCGCGTGTATCCCGTTGGACGGCGTACACCGCGTGTATCCTGTTGGACGGTGTACACCGCGTGTATCCTGTTGGATGGCGTACACCGCGTGTATCCTGTTGGACGGCGTACACCGCGTGTATCCTGTTGGACGGCGTACACCGCGTGTATCCTGTTGGACGGTGTACACCGCGTGTATCCTGTTGGACGGTGTACACCGCGTGTATCCTGTTGGACGGCGTACACCGCGTGTATCCTGTTGGACGGCGTACACCGCGTGTATCCTGTTGGACGGTGTACACCGCGTGTATCCTGTTGGACGGCGTACACCGCGTGTATCCTGTTGGACGGCGTACACCACGTGTATCCTGTTGGACGGTGTACACCGCGTGTATCCTGTTGAACGGTGTACACCGCGTGTATCCTGTTGAACGGTGTACACCGCGTGTATCCTGTTGGACGGTGTACACCACGTGTGTCCTGTTGGACGGTGTACACCACGTGTGTCCTGTACATACGACTAATGAAACTTGAAACAAACCCACAGCAGGAGTTGGGAGTTTAATCGCAGAACAGCGGTCTGAGTGGTTTGTCTCACTTTCACTCTTTCCTGAGGGGAGGGGAGAGGAAGGCGAGGCGTTGATTCCTTGTCGCCCAGGCGATGGCGGGAGGTGTGTCTGGACCGCATGGCCAGGCTGTGTGAGGCCCAATCCATGTTCAACACCATCTCTGTCACTGTACATCAACACACTCAAAATAGACGTTGATTGTTGCTTTCCAATCAATGTATAACACATTGCATTTGATTGAGAAAATTCATCAGACTTGCCATTTACTTTGAATCGTAACGTTTCTTAAATATAAAGTCATATTTTTTAACTCAATTGTGTGGAGATACCATCCTCCATTTCATAGCTAACGACGTGTGTGTGTTAACTGTCATTTCTGCTTTCCTATCAACCACCTCTCACATACAGTTGAAGTCGGATGTTTACATACGCTAAAGTTGGAGTCATTAAAACTCATTTTTCAACCACTCCACAAATTTCTTGTTAACAAACTATAGTTTTGGCAAGTCGGTTAGGACATCTACTTTGTGCATGACACAAGTCATTTTTCCAACAATTGTTAACAGACAGATTATTTCACTTATAATTCACTGTATCACAATTACAATGGGTCAGAAGTTTACATATACTAAGTTGATTGTGCCTTTACACAGCTTGGAAAATGCCAGACAATTATGTCATGACTTTAGAGGCTTCTAATAGACTAATTTACATCAATTTGAGTCAGTTGGAGGTGTACCTGTGGATGTATTTCAAGGCCTATCTTCAAACTCAGTGACTCTTTGCTTGAAATCATGGGAAATTCTAAAAGAAATCAGCCCAAGACCTCAGAAAACAATTTGTAGACCTCCCTAAGCTTGCAAGCCAAAGAACACCATCCCAACCATGAAGCACAGGGGTGGCAGCATCATGTTGTGGGGGTGCTTTACTGCAGGATGGACTGGTGCACTTCACAAAATACATGTCATCATGTGGACTGGTGCACTTTACGAAATAGATGTCATCACGTGGAAGGAAAATAATGTGGATATATTGAATCTCAAAACATCAGTCCGGAAGTTAAAGCTTGTCCGCAAATGGGTCTTCCAAAAGGACAATGACCCCAAGCATACTTCCAAATTTGTGGGAAAACGGCTTAAGGACAACAAAGTCCAGGTATTGGAGTGGCCATCACAAAGCCCTGACCTCAATCCCGTAGTAAATTTGTGTGCAGAACAAAAAAAAACGTGTGCGAGCAAAGGAGGCCTACAAACCTGACTCTGTTACACCAGCTCTGTCAGGAGGAATGGGCCACAATTCACCCAACTTATTCTGGCAAGCTTGTGGAAGGCTACCCGAAACATTTGACCCCAGTTAAACAATTTAAAGACAATGCTACCAAATACTAATTGAGTGTATGTAAACTTTTGACCCACTGGGAATGTGACGAAAGAAATAAAAGCTGAAATAAATCATTCTCTCTACTATTATTCTGACATTTCACATTCTTAAAATAAAGTGGTGATCCTAACTGACCTAAGACAGGGAATTTTTACTAGGATTAAATGTCAGGAATTGTGAAAAACTGAGTTTAAACTTCTGACTTCAACTATATTCTCATCCATGTTTGTTGTGTAGCATAGTTCTGTAGACATGTCAAAGAAAGGCAAGCGCATGAACAGCAGATGGAGAACCAAAAGTGTCTGCAAAGTTTCAAAATTGCAGCATCAGGTACCTCTTATTTCTTAGATTTCCAGTGTCTCTCTCACACACACATACAGTACCAGTCAAAAGTTTGGACACCTTCTCATTCAAGGGTTTTTCTTTATTTTTACTATGTTCTACGTTGTAAAATAATAGTGAAGACATCAAAACTACAAAATAACACATGGAATCATGTAGTAAAAAAAAAGTGTTTCATTCTGGGAATGAAAACACTTGCTGTTTGGAAACTATCAAATTATAGTATTTTTGTTTTTAGGTCTGTGCCTGTCCAGTTTTGATTTGGTCGGTTTGTTTTTATTTATTAAAGTAGCCACCTTTTGCCTTAACAGCTTTCCACACTCTTGGCATTCTCTCAACCAGCTTCACCTGGAATGATTTTCCAACAGTCTTGAAGGAGTTCCCACATATGCTGAGCACTTGTTGGCTGCTTTTCCTTCACTCTGCGGTCCAAGTCATCCAAAACCATCTCAATCGGGTTGAGGTCGCGTGATTATAGAGGCCAGGTCATCTGACGCTGCAATCCATCACTCTCCTTCTTGGTGAAATAGCCCTTACACAGCCTGGAGGTGTGTTGGGTCATTGTCCTGTTGAAAAACAAATGATAATCCCACTAAGCGCAAACCAGATGGGATGGCGTATCGCTGCAGAATGCTGTGGTAGCCATGCTGGTTAAGTGTGCCTTGAATTCTAAATAAATCACTGACAGCGTCACCAGCAAAGTACCATCACACCTCCTCTGCGTTTCACGGTGGGAACCATACATGCAGAGATCATCCGTTCACCTACTCTGCGTCTCACAAAGACACAGCGGTTGGAACCAAATATCTTGAGTCGAGGGAGGTGGTGCTGGTTTCCAATGTTCATTCTCTGGGTTTCATAGTGAATCAAGAGAAGAGATGTTTTAATCCATCTCAGCGCATTTCGTTTCTGGGTCTCGAGTTTGACTTCTCGAGAATCGTGCATTCTTGTCCCCGCAGAGGGAGGCCGGTTTTTAGTTGTGCTTGGCCCAATTTTGGCTGGGTCACAGTGCGTTTTCGTCAGTTCCTGAGCCTATTGGGGATGATGGCTTCTGTGATGACTTTGGTTCCACTCGGGCTGTTGCTGATGTAATGTTGGTGGGTGATAGACACTCGCTTGGACGCAGCACAACACCTCAACCGGCCTCTCCTGGTACGACACCTCAACCGGCCTCTCCTGGTACGACACCTCAACCGGCCTCTCCTGGTACGACACCTCAACCGGCCTCTCCTGGTACATTTACATTTTACATTACATTTAAGTCATTTAGCAGACGCTCTTATCCAGAGCGACTTACAAATTGGTGAATTCACCTTCTGACATCAGTGGAAGAGCCACTTTACAATAGTGCATCTAAATCATTTAAGGGGGGGGGTGAGAAGGATTGCTTTATCCTATCCTAGGTATTCCTTGAAGAGGTGGGGTTTCAGGTGTCTCCGGAAGGTGGTGATTGACTCCGCTGTCCTGGCGTCGTGAGGGAGTTTGTTCCACCATTGGGGGGCCAGAGCAGCAAACAGTTTTGACTGGGCTGAGCGGGAACTGTACTTCCTCAGTGGTAGGGAGGCGAGCAGGCCAGAGGTGGATGAACGCAGTGCCCTTGTTTGGGTGTAGGGCCTGATCAGAGCGGACACCTAAACCGGCCTCTCCTCCCCGTCATGCCTACGGGCTTGGTGGAGGCACCCGTGGCTGTTGTCGCTGAGTAATCCCATGGGTCGAGTTATATCCCGCAAGGTGATCTCGACAGACGCATCGAGGGGCGCTGTGCGAGGGCACAGTGAGGGTTGTGGACAGTGTTGCAGAGCGGCCTGCACATCAATTACCTGGAACTGTTGGAGGTGTACATAGCGCTCAGGTGTTTTTTCCCATTGTTGACAGTTCAGCATGTGCTGGTGAAAACAGGACAGCGGTGGCGCAGGCAGGGGTGCGGTCTCAAGCTCTCTTATCCTTTGCTCGCTCTCTACTGCTGTGGAGCAGTGCACACTTTCCCTCACTCTAGGTACCCATGGGGGTCTCCTAGATATAGAAAATATTAGGCAGGGCTGACATAGATCTTTACGCATCGTGAGAAAATGCGAATTATCAGCAGTTTTTCTAGATAAGGCACCTGGGTGCTCCGTTAGAAATGGATGCTCTCACGCACCAGGAGCCTTTGACCCTCCGTTACCCTTTTCCCGCTATGGATCTGATTCAGCACTCACTAGACGGTACGTTGGGAGGGCTTGTCCTTGATCCTTTTGGCTCCCCATTGGCCCAAACAACCTTGGTTCATGGGGATCATCCTTTTAGGCGGGATTGCACAGGGACCTGTTGTCCCAGGTGCACGGACAGTGCTGGAACCCGCGGCCCGGAGATTTGGAATCTGGGCTTGTGGGCTGATGGCAAGATGTTTATCTCTAAACGTCATTGATACTATCCAGTCTGTATGAAGTTCGCCCTTGACGACTCTAAGTTGACATTGCGTCCTAATGTGACTTTTGACCCTAAGGTCATGACTATGTCCTATACAAGTCTTTAGCTTTGGAGCTTTTCAGCTTGCATGCCCTGTGTCCAGTACGAGCATTACCATGTACATTGAGCGGACCAGGGGTGTCAGTTTGTGTGACTAACTTTTTTGTCTGTTTTGATAATCCGGCTCGTGGTAGAGCGCTTTCTAAGCAGCGTCTCTCCAACTGGATTGTGGAGGATATCTCTCCGGCAAATGACAGGAATTACATAGCGGTGTACATGCCCACTCTACCAGGGGTCTGGCGGCCTCTTGGACGTTGTTTAAAGGGTTGCCTGAAGGAGATATTTGTATTGCGGCTAGTTGAGCATCACCACACACTTTCTGTGAGGTTTTATCGCTTGGATGACACTCCTCCCAGTGTATGGGTAGATTGCGCAATAACCAGATACCGGAGGTTTTCCTGTCGGGTTGGAACTCTGGGTGGTCTGTTGTGGGGCCATTTCATTTGGTGTCCACTGGGGGTTCGGCTTGGGGCTTGATTTCATATCCCAATAGCTGTTGTACCGACTGAAAGGGAATGTAGAGTTATGACTGTACCTACTGTTCCCTGAAGGAGAAACGAGGTACAACACCTGTTCGGTCGCCCAGTTCTGATCTCGGTGAAGAGCAGTACTTAATTGAAGGAAAGCCTCGAGTTTATCCCCTGTGGAAGGGCGGGGCTTCCGGTGAGGCATGGCGTTGCTTGGCCTTGTCAGGCGTGATTCTAATGTTCTTCAGTAGAGGTATCTAGCGAGCAAACTCCTAATAGCTGTGTGATACCTCGTTTCCCTCCTTCAGGGAACAGTAGTTATAGTCATAACTGTACGTTAAGCAGTTATGTCAGGGCAAAGAACATTTTGGGTTATCTGCTCTCGATTCAATGTCATTTTGTACTTATTATAATACAAAGCCTGAACCACATTTTTGGGGCTGTACAATGCCTTATTCTCATGTTGACTAAATTACCCCATTTACTTTTAACACTCCAGCTTCAGGAGAAGGCTAATCATGCTTTGGATTCATATTACACTATTTTGTTAAACTCTCCCATTTACCTATGGCAACAGTTTAAAAGCCTTTTCCTTCATGATACTTAGTTTTTATCACTGTGCGTGTTCTGGTAGATTACGTAGCCCAGAACCAACTATTTTCTCACCAGGAAGCCCAAAACCAACCGCTTTGTCGCCAGGAAGCCCAGAACCAACCGTTTCCACACCAGGTAGCCCAGAACCAACTGTTTTCTCACTAGCGGCCCTCTGGTACACATACATAGTGTTGTTAATGAATGAGTGAGTCATCAGTCCAGGAGAAACAAAGGGAAGAATTTTTTCCTTGTTTGTTTTTTTTAAGCAAAATGAAGTGATGTATTTATAGCCAAGGCTTAAAAAGAACATTGGTTGGAACGAAGCCTCAGCTTCATCTGTGCTTTGCTGTCCCATATGACTTGTCAGACTTGGTGTGATTCATATAGTGATATAAACAGAGTGAGTATCTGTCTTGACTATGTCAGAAGAGACCGCATAAGGTCTTATGGAAATTCACCTGTAGATCACATTACTACATTCCCAAGTCTCCAAGTGGTACTGACACTCCTCTCCGTCCTCGCCTCCTCTCCTTCTCGTTTCTCTCCACTCTCCTCCCACCCTCCTCTCCCTCTCGTTTCTCTCCATTCTCCTCTCCTCCCTCCCTCCTCTCCTTCCTCCCTTCCTCTCCTCTCAGGTCCCCTCTCTCCCTGTGAGTGCCAGTATGTCGCCAACGCGCCTCCACTCCTCCAACCCCAATCTGTGCGCTGAGCAGGTGGACTTCCAGACCCCTGTCTCTCGCCAGATTCCTGACAACATGGAGTGTGGCGGTGACTACATCAAACTACAGGAGGACTTCTGCCTCATCGCTCAGAAAGGTACATTGGCTTGCGAAAATATTCACCCCCTTGGCATTTTTCCTATTTTGTTGCCTTACAACCTGGAATTAAAATAGATTTTTTTGGGGGGGGGGTTGTATCATTTGTTTTACACCACATGCCTACCACTTTGAAGATGCAAAATATGTTTTATTGTGAAACTAACAAGAAATAAGACCCCAAAAAATTAAAACTTAAGCGCCCAAAGTCAATACTTTGTAGAGCAACCTTTTGCAGCAATTACAGCTGCAAGTCTCTTGGGATATGTCTCTATTAGCTTGGCACATCTAACCACCCATTCTTCAAGACAATACTGCTCCAGCTCCTTCAAGTTGGATGGGTTCCACTGGTGTACAGCAATCTTTAAGTCATACCATAGATTCTCAAAAAAACATATTTTTTTTCACCTTTATTTAACCAGGTAGGCTAGTTGAGAACAAGTTCTCATTTGCAACTGCGACCTGGCCAAGATAAAGCATAGCAGTGTGAACAGACAACACAGAGTTATACATTGAGTAAACAATAAACAAGTCAATAACACAGCAGAAAAAAAGGGTCTATATTCATTGTGTGCAAAAGGCATGAGGAGGTAGGCAAATAATTACAATTTTGCAGATTAACACTGGAGTGATAAATGATCAGATGGTCATGTAGAGATATTGATGTGCAAAAGAGCAGAAAAGTAAATAAATAAAAACAGTATGGAGATGAGGTAGGTATAATTGGGTGGGCTATTTACCGATAAGACTATGTATTGGATAGAGGTCTGGGCTTTGACTAGGCCATTCCAAGACACTTAAATGTTTTCCCTTAAACCACTCGAGTGTTGCTTTAGCAGTATGCTTAAGCTCATTGTCCTGCTGGAAGGTGAACCTCCGTCCGAGTCTCAAATCTCTGGAAGACTGAAACAGGTTTTGCTCAAGAATTTCCCTGTATTTAGCGCCATCCACCATTCCTTCAATTCTGACCAGTTTACAGTCCCTGCTGATGAAAAACACCCCCACAGCACTACCTGCCACTACCATGTTTCACTGTGGGGATGGTGTTCTCGGGGTTATGAGAGGTGTTGGGTTTGCGCCAGACATAGCATTTTCCCCTATGGCCATAACGCTCAATTTTAGTCTCATCTGACCAGAGTACCATCTTACATATTTTTGGGGAGTCTCCCACATGCCTTTAGGCGAACACCAAATGTGTTTGCAAATTTTTTTTCTTTAAGCAATGGCTTTTTTTCTGGCCACTCTTCCGTAAAGCCCAGCTCTGTGGAGCGTACGGCTTAAAGTGGTCCTATGGAGAGATACTCCAATGTCCATTGTGGAGCTTTGTAGCTCCTTCAGGGTTATCTTTGGTCTCTTTGTTTCCTCTCTTATTAATGCCCACCTTGCCTGGTCCATGAGTTTTGGTGGGCGTTCTTCTCTTGGTGTGGTGCCATATTCCTTCCATTTTTTAAATAATTGATTTAATGGTTCTCCGTGGGATGTTCAAAGTTTCAGATATTTTTGATCTGATCTGTACTTGGTGGTGCCCCTTGCTTAGTGGTGTTGCAGACTCTGGGGCCTTTCAGAACAGTATATATACTGAGATCATGTGACACTTAGATTACACACAGGTGGACATTATTTAACTAATTATGTGACTTCTGAAGGTAATTGGTTTCACCAGATCTTATTTAGGGGCTTCAAAGCAAAGGGGGTGAATTCATATGCACCTTTCTGTTTTTAAAAAGTTATTGTTTTCATTTCACTTCACCAATTTGGACTATTTTGTGTGTATCCATTATATGAAATCCAAATAAAAATCCATTTAAATTACAGGTTGTAATGCAACAAAATAGGAAAAATGCCAAGGGGATGAATACCTCTGTAAGGCAGTGTAGACATACACACACAATACTGTATACACAATCACATACATACACACATATACTGTATACACAATCACATACATACACACATATACTGTATACACAATCACATACATACACACATATACTGTATACACAATCACATACACACATATACTGTATACACAATCACATACACACATATACTGTATACACAATCACATACACACATATACTGTATACACAATCACATACACACATATACTGTATACACAATCACATACACACATATACTGTATACACAATCACATACACACATATACTGTATACACAATCACATACATACACACATATACTGTATACACAATCACATACATACACACATATACTGTATACACAATCACATACACACACATACTGTAGACACAATCACATACACACACATACTGTAGACACAATCACATACACACACATACTGTAGACACAATCACATACACACGTATACTGTAGACACAATCACATACACACATATACTGTATACACAATCACATACACACATATGCTGTATACACAAACACACACATACACACATATACTGTATACACAATCACATACATACACACATATACTGTATACACAATCACACACACACACATACTGTATACACAATCACACACACACACACACACATATACTGTAGACACAATCACATACATACACACATACTGTATACACAATCACACACACACACACACATATACTGTATAAACAATCACACACATATACTGTATACACAATCACACACATATACTGTATACACAATCACACACATATACTGTATACACAATCACACACATATACTGTATACACAATCACACACATATACTGTATACACAATCACATACATATACTGTATAAACAATCACACACATATACTGTATACACAATCACACACATATACTGTATACACAATCACACACATATACTGTATACACAATCACACACACACATATACTGTATAAACAATCACACACATATACTGTATACACAATCACACACATATACTGTATAAACAATCACACACATATACTGTATACACAATCACACACATATACTGTATACACAATCACACACATATACTGTATACACAATCACACACATATACTGTATACACAATCACACACATATACTGTATACACAATCACACACATATACTGTATAAACAATCACACACATATACTGTATACACAATCACACACATATACTGTATACACAATCACATACATATACTGTATAAACAATCACACACATATACTGTATACACAATCACACACATATACTGTATACACAATCACACACATATACTGTATACACAATCACACACACACACATATACTGTATACACAATCACACACATATACTGTATACACAATCACACACATATACTGTATACACAATCACACACATATACTGTATACACAATCACACACATATACTGTATACACAATCACACACACACACACACACATATACTGTATACACAATCACACACATATACTGTATACACAATCACACACATATACTGTATACACAATCACACACACACACACACACACACACATATACTGTATACACAATCACACACACACACACACACACACACACACACATATACTGTATACACAATCACACACACACACACAGTCTGCTGCACTGATTGATAGGTCATGTTAACTACACTGGAATGCATGTCACACCAACCAACAGATGTATTTACACTTCACGTCCAGATAAACAAATCATAGGCCCGGGGGTTTTGTTATCCCCAGCACAACCTCCTGGCACACCCTCATTTTCTGTAATGAAATTGGCGCACAAAGATGCAATTTGTTAACTTCAGTAGCTGCCCATGGGTACATTTACTGGGGGGAAAGCTAACCAGACCAGTTGAAATATTGGTTTGGTCTATATCCCGTTGGACAAAGGCTACACGTCGTGAAATAAGGCCGATAAGCTGACAGACAAAGTTCCAAGATAAGAGAAACACTGCTCTTTAATTTTACCTTTATTTAACCAGGCAAGTCAGTTAAGAACAAATTCTCATTTTCAATGACGGCCTAGGAACAGTGGGTTAACTGCCTTGTTCAGGGGCAGAACGACAGATTTGTACCTTGTCAGCTCGGGGGTTTGAACTTGCAACCTTCCGGCTACTAGTCCAACGCTCTTGCTCGTACCACTTGTTTTATAAGCCCAGAATGTCACTTTTGAAACACCTGCAACAGTCAGCAAGGTTGTTTGAGGAAAGTATATGTTCTGTTTCATTGTCTCATTACTGTATATGCCTGTTCTTACTATAAAATATTAAGTATACAGTGCTTTCGGAAAGTATTCAGAACCCTTGAATTCTTCCACATTTTGTTTTGTTACAGCCTTATTCTAAAATGGATTAAATAAATACACATCTTGAGCAATCTACACACAGTACCCCATAATGACAAAACGAAAACACGTTTTTAGAAATGTTTGCAAATGTATAATTAAAAAAATAAAAATAAAAATAGAAATACCTTATTTACCTAAGTAGTCAGACCCTTTGCGATGAGACTTGAAATTGATCTCAGGTGCCTCCAGTTTCCATTAATTATCCTGGAGTCCACCTGTGGTAAATTCAATTGTTTGGACATGATTTGGAAAGGCACACACGTGTTGATATAAGATCCCACAGTTGACAGTGGCACTGTCACGGTGAAACCTGGCACCATCCCTACGGTGAAGCATGGTGGTGACAGGATCATACTGTGGGGATGTTTTTCAGCAGCAGAGACTGGGAGACTAGTCAGGATCGAGGGAAAGATGAACGAAGCAAAGTACAGAGAGATCCTTGATGAAAACCTGCTCCAGAGAGCTCAGGACCTCAGCCCGAGGCGGAGGTTCACCTTCCAATAGAACAATGACCCTAAGCACACAGCCAAGACAACACAGGAGTGGCTTCGGGACAAGTCTCTGAATGTCTATGAGAGGCCTGGCCAGAGGCCGGACTTGAACCCGATCTAACATCTCTAGAGAGACCTGAAAATAGCTGTGCAGCAACACACCCCATCCAACCTGACAGAGCTGGAGAGGATCTACAGAGAAGAATGGGAGAAATGCCTAAATACAGGTGTGTCAAGCTTGTAGAGTCATACCCAAGAAGACTCAATGCTACAATATTAATTGAATACATTTTTAGAATAAGGCTGTAATGTAACAAAATGTGGAAAAAGTGAAGGGGTCTGAATACTTTCCGAATGCTCTGTATATATTAAAACGTATTATTATATTATTATTTGTGTTTTTGCTGCCTAGCCCCGGGAAGCTCCTGCATCAGTCCGTCCCTGTTCACCGTCCCTTTACACCATACCAGCAATGTGTAGGGAAACCATTACTAAGAGTTGTAAGTAACCAGAGGGTGTGTTTAAAATGACTTCTGGTTCCTGTCTTTTGCAGTACACTCCATGTTGAAGTCTGCGTTCAACACAGTGGCCATGGAGAAGGAGAAGATCAAATCTGTTCTCTCAGACCAGGAGCAGTCAGAGTGGCCTGCCCAGGTCATCACCCTCAGGAAGTCTCTGTCACAGGTGAGACCGGCAGGTGTTCATTTAGAATATCTCCTTCTACACTACCCGTAATCCTCCCGCACTGGGAAGAGTCACTATAAATGGTTAATTGTGTTGTTGTTTTTTGTCAGAACACTCTACATCACCTTAAATATTCTGTGCAGCACTTGAAACATGAAATGTACTGGCTGGAGAGATGAGGGGTTTCAATGGAATTGGTATGACTTTCATCACTGCTTGAGTTCGATTTATGTTTCTTTGCGAATGGATCCATTTCATATAGTCACATAGTGAGACGAAAACAGAGCAGCCATGGTATGTGGGGGGGGTTGGGGGGGGGCTACAGTCATGATATGTGTAGAGCTGAATATGAATGTAGAGGCTGTACAATATAGAGCCAGTTGTAATGTTTATCTGTTTAGTTCTGTATTCCTCTCTCCAGCCCTCTCATCCAGCTGCCAGATCAGTGATTGATTAGTATTTCTCCTCATTTCAGGCCCTGTCCCAAAACGCTGAGCTTAAAACCCGACTGGGCCACATCCACTCTGAGTCGGTCCTGTCTGAACAAACAATCAGTGTGAACCTCATCACCAGGCCTGATGAGGTAGCTAGCCACGTCTTCTACTGGATCAAGTTGTTGTTTTGTTGTCATTGTCCCTGAAATGCAGGACACTTGCCATTGCAGTGCTGGGTGCGCTCATGGCAGCCAGCTGGTAGCTACCAGGTGACGTCAGGGAGAATAGTGATCTTGTGTGCTGTTTATCTCCTCTGTGGCGTTATACATCCTGTTGTAGAGCTGGACAAGTAACTTTAGTTAACTGGAAAACATTGTGTGTCCTCTGCTTTACTGCGTTTACCAATTAGGGTATTGATTCCTGTCCTTAAAGAAAGATGGTGTTTCCAGTATATCTTGGCAGGTGAGCTCACTGATCATTAAAGTTGTGCTGAACCTGACGTCGAGGTAAATGGAAAAAAGACAATGTGATCCTACCAGGAATATAGGAAGAATAAAGTCTCCGTTGTCTGCTGGGTCTCCACTTTGACACAGTTCAGTTCTATGTCGTCTCGCCACCTAAAGTCTCTTAGTAAAAGACAATGTACTGATTGTGTTTCTCTGTTTCCTTAAAAAGGAGGGGGAGCAGAGGGGAATCCCTCTGACCCAACAGACGTCCAATGAGAGCAGGCTGTCGATGTCAGAGTCTGTGTCGGAGTTCTTCGACGCCCAGGAAGTGCTGCTGTCGGCCAGCTCGTCAGAGAACGAGGTGAGAGAGGGCTGGGGAGGGGGGCTCTCCAAACTAGAGGGGGCTCTCCAAACTAGAGGGGGCTCTCCAAACTAGAGGGGGCTCTCCAAACTAGAGGGGGCTCTGCAAACTAGAGGGCGCTCTCCAAACTAGAGGGGGCTCTCCAAACTAGAGGGGGCTCTCCAAACTAGAGGGGGCTCTCCAAACTAGAGGGGGCTCTCCAAACTAGAGGGGGCTCTCCAAACTAGAGGGGGCTCTCCAAACTAGAGGGGGGCTCTCCAAACTAGAGGGGGCTCTGCAAACTAGAGGGGGCGCTCTGCAAACTAGAGGGGGCGCTCTGCAAACTAGAGGGGGCGCTCTCCAAACTAGAGGGGGCTCTGCAAACTAGAGGGGGGCGCTCTGCAAACTAGAGGGGGCGCTCTCCAAACTAGAGGGGGCGCTCTCCAAACTAGAGGGGGCGCTCTCCAAACTAGAGGGGGCTCTCCAAACTAGAGGGGGGCGCTCTCCAAACTAGAGGGGGGCGCTCTCCAAACTAGAGGGGGGCGCTCTCCAAACTAGAGGGGGGCTCTCCAAACTAGAGGGGGGCCTCTCCAAACTAGAGGGGGCTCTCCAAACTAGAGGGGGCGCTCTCCAAACTAGAGGGGGCCTCTCCAAACTAGAGGGGGGGCTCTCCAAACTAGAAGGGGCTCTCCAAACTAGAGGGGCTCTCCAAACTAGAGGGGGCTCTCTCCAAACTAGAGGGGGCTCTGCAAACTAGAGGGGGCTCTGCAAACTAGAGGGGGCTCTGCAAACTAGAGGGGGCTCTGCAAACTAGAGGGGGCTCTGCAAACTAGAGGGGGGCTCTGCAAACTAGAGGGGGCTCTGCAAACTAGAGGGGCGCTCTCCAAACTAGAGGGGCGCTCTCAAAACTAGAGGGGGCGCTCTGCAAACTAGAGGGGGCGCTCTGCAAACTAGAGGGGGCGCTCTGCAAACTAGAGGGGGCGCTCTGCAAACTAGAGGGGGGCTCTCTGCAAACTAGAGGGGGCTCTCTCCAAACTAGAGGGGGACTCTCCAGTCTCTAGTCTATAATGCTGCTGGGTCCAGTCATGTCCTTTAACTGAGTCCAGTCATGTCCAATTTCTCATGAAACCAACTCCAGGTTTTCAATGGTACGCCCTTCTTCATGGATTTGACATGGTCCTTCCTCCAGTCTGATGATTTGTCTGTTCTTAAGCCACAGAGTTGGCTTTTTTTTACTCACTGCCATGGCAGACCCAATGCCATGAGTACCGAGCACCAGTCAATATGATAGAGACATCACCCTTCAAGCCTATCTGGCTGCTCCCCAGGTGTGAAAACCAAGTGCTGCTATCTGGAGTTCTGCTGAAGGATTACTCACCACGGAGATCCATCGCCAGGCTAGAGCCAAACCCTCTGCCTCAGGTGCCAGGCCCTATTCAAACCAGCAGAGTTCTGTTGGTCAATAAACCCTCTGCCTCAGGTACCAGGCCCTATTCAAACCAGCAGAGTTCTGTTAGTCAATAAACCCTCTGCCTCAGGTGCCAGGCCCTATTCAAACCAGCAGAGTTCTGTTAGTCAATAAACCCTCTGCCTCAGGTACCAGGCCCTATTCAAACCAGCAGAGTTCTGTTGGTCAATAAACCCTCTGCCTCAGGTGCCAGGCCCTATTCAAACCAGCAGAGTTCTGTTGGTCAATAAACCCTCTGCCTCAGGTGCCAGGCCCTATTCAAACCAGCAGAGTTCTGTTGGTCAATAAACCCTCTGCCTCAGGTACCAGGCCCTATTCAAACCAGCAGAGTTCTGTTGGTCAATAAACCCTCTGCCTCAGGTGCCAGGCCCTATTCAAACCAGCAGAGTTCTGTTGGTCAATAAACCCTCTGCCTCAGGTACCAGGCCCTATTCAAACCAGCAGAGTTC